>NC_044200.1:24343057-24395557 GCF_900880675.1 Sparus aurata | reverse complement strand
ACTCAAGAACAAATCTGAAGTACTCGAGTGTTTCCTTCAACAACAAACGCTGACATTAAATACAAACGAGGACATTCTGATGATTAAAGCACAAACTCCTGCCATGTTTCCTCTTGAAGAACAAAGGTAGACGAAGCGCTCCTCCCTGTTTTTATTCAGGTTACGTCTTCTCGTTAAGAGGCTCGGCTACTTTTTATGCTGCGACAAAAAATTGATGAGCTGCAGAAAAAGCCAAAGATCTCCTTTAGCGTGTCAGCTTAATCCTCCTATTACTCACAGACGATGCTTACCTGTGACCTTGGCTGGTTTTATTTTTATCTCTGCACCAGAAGGATCAGAGAGGAAACTCTGCCTCGTAAATGAGCGTCCGCCGGGAGCTCGTAGTGCTTCAGATAAGCTGTTCGTTGTGTTTTGGAGAGAAAGAACTGGAGCACTCAGAGGTTTGTTAAGGCGAGCGGAACACAGTCAGTCTCCTGCCGGACGGGCTTGTTTCACAGTTGTGTTATTAGTATTATGTGAGCGTCTCTTGTGCTGCATAAACTTTCCAATTGACACAAGACAACAACAGTCAGGAAGCCGCCTGTCTCAGCTGAAGTACGAGCACCATAATGAAGTCACGTCAGTTTTCTTTGTATCTCCTAAGATTGAAAGAAAAGGCCTCGAAACTTGAGCTGCAAAGTTTAAAAGTTTCTCACGATCTCCGAGGTTGTAATCCCGTCCTTTCAGGGACTGCACCATTTTTCAGAAAACCTTGAAGTCCTCCAAAAAAAACCTGCTGATCAGCTGGTGATCGTTCTTTGGTCAGAACATAATGTCAGATTATGAGCCAATCAGAGGAAGAGTAGGGAAAAGATATATGTGATGACGCCTTCCTGTGATTGTAGTCTTTTATTGTGAAAAATCTGCAGGAAGTGTATCACTGATAATAAATTAGAAGATGTAAATTCACCGTGTTTGCTTCTTCTTCTTCTTCTTCTTCTTCTTCTCCTCCAGGCCGGACGACGTGTTGTGGCATCACTCCCACGACACCAAAGTCCTGCTGCACTGCGTCCTCTGGCCGATGGTGTCGCTGCTCCTCGGCACGCTCATCGTGCTGCTGACGGTGTGCGCTCGCTCCCTGGCGGTCCGAGCCGAGGCGCTCCAGAAGAGGAAGTGCTCCTACGAGGTGTGCCACGACCTTTCCACCGCCTCGGATCGCCGCTGCAACAAGGCCGATGACCCGCTCTCGACAAACTCTGACCCCGAGCTGTCGTCGCCGACACGGACCCTGCCGCTGTTCGCGGTGCCGGTGCGACGCCGCGATCGAGAACATTAAATCAGGAAGCTGTTTTTCACAATCAGGAAGCTAACGAGCTGTCTGAGGACGGCGCCGGCAGACCTCCGCTGTCTGGTGATTGGATGATCATGAAACCAGGATGAAGGGAAATCTGAGCTGTTTCCTCTGATTGAACCCAACAAACTGGATGAGTGGCGACTCTGGACGCTGCGTTTCTTCTCTCAGTCATTAGGAGAGTTTCTCTGCTGACATCAGCGCTGTGAGAGACGGTACGATGAGTCCAACGTGACTCATGAAACTCCACTGCTCCTTACTGTAGCTCCTCTTAATGTAGTTCTCCTGCGAGTCCCAGTAGCCAGAACTGTTAATAATAGAGCCAAAGTCCGTCATCATCGTCATCAGCTGTTCCTCAACTCCTCCACTCTCACCGAACAATCAAACATCCTCTTTATCCCGAAAAATCCAATTTATTATTTCTCACTTGGCATCAAAAACTGCGCACACGTTGTTTCTCATCCTCCAAAACTCTCTTCTTGTCTCGTCTCTGTAGTGAAAGTAAACACGACTCACTCATCTGTTTCTTCTCAGGTCCGCCTGCGAGAATAAAGTGAAAATTGCTGCAAGGAAAACTCAAAAGAGAAGATTTGAATAATTGAACTGACTTTATCATTTATTTATGTTTCCACTGTGGACTCATCAGACGGGCCATTAGTGGCTCCTGCTGCTGCTGCTGCTGGTTAATGATGTGAGAGCTCTTTGAACCACCGAGGTGTTTGCAAACCGCCGGTCAGCCTGAGAGCACCCGGACCCAACAGAACCCAACAGAACCGCAGTGACGTCATCAGTAAAACCAGCTGCAGCAAAGAGCAGTTTACTGCAGGCGGAGCCATGAAGTAACCGAGAACATTTATTCAGACTCCGTACTTAAATGAATTCACTCCTCATCTCCTGTGTCGTCGTGCACAGAACAGTTCTGCAGCTTCACAGTCAAACAACCAGAGAAACATCAGAAGTCTCCGTCAGCTCGTCTGCTGTGATCTCAGTCTGCAGCAGAGAACATCACTAACTGATCTCAGACCTGCAGCCTTCCGATTCAGACGGGCTGCATGCTAACAGATTCAGCTGCAGATTTTGGCTCTTTTGGACAAAATAACATCTTTTCAAATCGATCTCTGGGATTCTGCAGACTTGGTGAACAGCAGACGAGCTGCGTGGAGCCGTTTCATGTTTTTTAGTTTTAAGATAAAATCTGTCCAGTGTCTTCCCGCCGTGATGCAGCCAACAAGCCTCGAAACAACAACATCCAATGAGTCGACCAGCGAGCGTCACACAGACGTGTTGTTGCTCCGCGGACGAGGACGTAGAAACAACACATGGCTGCTGCCCGGAGGCCTCTCAAACGCTGCCTCCGGCTGAAACGAGGACACAAATCTAGACCATGTGACTAAACTAGGATGCTTTTTGACCCCATTTACACTGAGTCACTCTGCGTGTCTTGGCTGGATCGGACGACGATCTGATCTCAGAGGAGCAAAGTTTAAACGCATCCAAGAAGCTTTCAAGAGATGGAAATCCAATTTAACTGCATCCATCTTCTCCTCCATCAGTGTCACAGTTAGCAGTGTGGTCGACTGATGATCTGATGCATCCGCAGTCTGTCTCCTCGCTGAAATGAGCCACTTCCAATCAATCTGATCCCTGATCAGTTTAACCACCACATGCTCTGGGTGGGTGAGGGCAGCAGGCAGTCTGACGCTCATCAGGAGAATCACATCCCACTTTTAGCAGAATTACCTAAATATGTCTCCGTGTTTATCTCCCTTCCTGTCCGGCTGTCTGTGCAGCTGAAGCAGCAGACGGATTTGTTTTTGTGCCTTTTTCCTCTCGTCCTTCTTTTATCTATAATATTCTCTCAACTCAAGACTATAAATACTCAACCTTACACTTTACTGTAGCCTGTGTACTCTATAGAGCAGCATCTTCCTGATCAAAGTGACGAGAACGAGAGGATCATACAGACACACTGTATTCCTATAACGTTCTTATAGTTCTATCATCATTCAGTAATCAATTAAATACAGTATGTTTCTTATATCCTCCATAGAGCAGCGTCACCGTTACAGATCCCAGACCAGATTAAACTGGATCATAATAGTTCATGACTGCAGACGGCTTCAGTTAAACTTTAAACTTGCTTGTAGTTCATAAATTTGATTCGTTCTTGTGTTGGAGGGACGTGAGCTGATGCTGACGTGCAGAAGGAACTCAGACCGGATCTACATGTCGCCATAAAACCAGGACAGATTCTAATGAGACGTGATCGGACCGTAAAGACGTCTGATACCAGGAGTGTGTGAGTCTCACCTGGACTGTATCTGGATACGACACACCTGAGATGACGAGTGTGAACCGGGCTTTAGTGAAACCCAGATGTTGGTGGTTCTGAGGTCTCAGAGGAATCTCAGGAATTAAACTCGTCGTCAGCAGTTTGGCTGAATCCAATCGCGACTTTTCAAAGAGTGAATTTGAGACTAGAAGCACTTTTTCCACCACGCATCGGTCCAAAATAGATCTGCTATCATCAACACGAGAGAATTTATGATCTTCATCAGTTGTCTCCAAAATTCCTTCGGCCTTCATCCAACAGTCTAAAAATTACCTACAGGTTGCTTAGCAACAGCCACGAGGCGAAGCCAATGAGAACAGCCGATCTGCGAGAACGGACTGTTGTTGTAAATACATGTTCTCCTGCTCAGGTTCAGCTGACGGCTCGTCTACGTGTTTCATACGTCGTTAACGCGACTCCTCGTGGAAAACGTTCCCGTTGATGCTCGTCTGAGTCCGACGTGTCGAGCAGGAGGAGAACCAGAAGTTCAGTCACTGAAAACAAACTGCGAATGTAAATCTTTATTTATTTGTTGCTCCTGACAGGAAACACGTGCAGAAACATGGTTTTCTCGTTGCGTTATTCTCACTTTACTGAGTTTTGCAGTATTTTCTCCTGCAGAACTCAAACAGCCTCACTGATCACAAACTGAGCTGAACTCTCAGAAACGTTCGACTTTACAGACTCCTGAAGTTTCTGCTCATTAAAAAACACAAAGTTTGTAGAAAATCCATTTCTGCTGATCGTCTCTGAACATCTGACCGTGTTTGAGTCGAGGTTCCTCATTCTGCTCAGTCAGCTGGAGAAGTTTTTGCATCCACAGTTAAATTTTACAGCATGATGTGACGTTCAAGGGCATCAGGAAATCACAGGACGGGGCGACGATGAGTTGAATCCATGAATGTAGAGAGACAGGAAGTGATGATGTAGCTCCACGATGTAGCTCTGTTGTTTTCTTCCAGACAAAAATCACTCACTTTTCTTCCAATATTACCTTCTTTTCTTTTCTTTTCTTTCTGTTTTATATTATTCTTACTTTATCTCCTCCCTCCCAAATAATTTCATTCCCAATTTTTCTTTGTTGTTCACCTTTCTTCTATTTTTACCTCCTCTTTATATATTTTTCTTTTCTTTTTCCCTTATTTACTTCTTCCCCATAACATTTAATTCCCCATATTTCGATCTGTCATCTCTCAGTTTTTCTTTCTTGCTTGCTTTCTTGTGTTTCTTTCTCTAGTTTGTACACTTAACTTTTTTCCTTCCTCCACATTTCTTTAGTTTTGTTGTGTTCTTCTTTCTTTCTTTCTTTCTGTTTTTGTTGTGATTAGATTTAAGAACCTGTTTTTATTGAAGCTTCCTTTCTGAAACAGCAACTTTGGCAAATCAGTGAGACAAAAAAAAAGAAATAAAACAAAGACAAACTTTTATGAATCACTTTTGTTTCTGTTCACTGATATTTTCATGTAAACGAGGTTTGGGTGTGTAAACGGAGTAAAATCCATCCTGTCGTCTTCTTTCTGAATCGTCTGTATCCTCCAAAGAAAATGTAGCTCCAGCGTAGCATCTGTGTGTTTCTGTCTGTTAGAGGTGAATCATGTTTATGAAGCCATACGCTGAGCCGTGCAGTAGCAACTTAACGCTGTGTTTCGCTTCTTCACTCCAGGAACTGAAAGTGTTTGATTCTCTTCTTTAATGAGAGTTTGGTTGATTTTCTGATTCATCTCGCAGTGAATCCACATTGTGAAGTTCAGTATGTGGCGGCTCACGTGGAGGGAAATGTTTCTGTTCTTCTTTAAATGTATGATCATTATTCTTGTTGTTGTTCTGACGAGCAGGACGCTCCTGTTGTTTGATTTGGTGTCACAGCTCTGAACGCTGCACTGTGTCGTCCTCCGTCCTCAGCTGTGGACCGTGTGACCCAGGTAGCCGCTTCGCCCGTGTTTTAAAGATAACGATGATAACTATAGTGCCTGATAGAGATCTTTAAATAAAAACACACTTTGTTCTTCAAGTTGAGTCACGCTGCTGCTTTTTCTGCTCATCAGTCCACTTTGATTTATTTATACAGAGAGAACGTGATGTGGAGCGAGGATGTTATGAACCCTCTTCTCCACTCCTTCATTCACAAATCCATCAACACACACACACACACACACACACACACACACGTATTGGCTGAGTCAGACCACTTGTTCTTTGTAATCAATGAATATTCAGAGGCTCTCTCACCTTGGGCAGAGTTAATATCAGAGCACTTCTCTCGACACTCACTCACTCTGTCACATGTTCCATCAAAACAACACAAACAGTCTGAGCTGCTTTATATTCGATTTATTGTTAAACATATGCAGAAGTCGTATTCAGTAAAGAATTCACGTTGAAATATTTCTTGGGTAAAAAATAAATAGTTGAAGTTGAGAAACACAAGTTTAGTGCTCAACAGCTTTACTAAGACAACACCACAAACAGAGATACAGAGAGTTCAGGGAAGAATAGAATAAAGTTAAAATATTCATACAAATTAATAAGTAACTGTGTATAAATCAGGTCATGTCCTGTTGTAAAGTGCCAGAGGAAACCAGGCGCTGTTGACGTTATTTTATTGGAAATTATTCTAAAAAAAGTACAATATTTACTCTGAAATTATCCAAGGATGTTAACATTTTAAGGAAAATCCAGACTGAGAAGTTTTTCATTTGATTTATTGTAAAGAAACACATTTAAAAAGTATGCAGAAGTCATACTTGAGAATTAAAGATTTTTTGTTAATATATTACTCTGGTCAATGTGAAAGTCACCTGTACAAATACCACTTGAGTAAAAGTGTGAAAGTATCTGATATTAAATGTTCTTAAGTATGAAAAGCACAAGAGGCAGTATATGTATTTTAAAAAATAAATAAGAAAAAAGTATAAATATTTATACAAATAATAAATTAATTAATCATTAAAAAAATAAATACATTACATAATAAATGTAATAACTTTCCAAGACATAATATAAATGTATAAATCCACAATCATGTCCACAATATTTCTATTTGATTTTTGGAACTTCACAAAATGTCACCTTTATCCTTAAAACTACAATAAAACAAATAATCAATTTGTAAAATAATAAATAATATCTGACTGGTTTGTTTTTCTTGTTGCGTCTCACCTCAGTGGGGAAACAGCGCCCCCTGGATTGTCAGGTGAGGTAAACGGGTTTGTGTGTGTGGTCAAACGCGGTACTGCAGCTGTAACGTAAAGTGACACCTGTCGAGCTGCGCCGGAGGAAACCAGGTGATGTTGACGTCATTTTGATGGATTGTTACCAGGTGTGTTCACTGTGAAGCTGTGAGGATCCGTTTAACGCTAAACAACATCAAGACATTTTAATAAAAAACGGTTTTAGCTAGCTAGTGTTCCTGCTGTCCAAATGCTAGCTAGCGGGATGCTACTCATGCTAATGGAGTCCGACGTTAGCGACAACTGATAATTACTCAAAGATATTATCAACTTGAAGACAAGACAAACGGTGAGTAAGTTAAATAAACCTCCATTCTATCTGTTTTAGCATGTCTGCGGTATAAACATTATGTTATATTTGCTTTTTGATGTTTTGCTGGAGACTTTTTTGCTGGTTAGCTTAAATGTTGACAGCGGTGGAAAGTAACGAAGTAGCTTGTGTAATCGAGTATTTCCATTGTAAACTACTCTATACTTCTACTAAATTACATTCCACAGTTAAGTATTGTGCCTTTAACTCGAGTACATTTAGTCACGTGCTACATTTGCAGATTTTGATTGATAAAAAATATAAATTAAATAAATGAACACAGTGTGTCAGATATGTTTGAAGAAGTGTGTCCCCTCCGAGCTGCCGTAGAATGTCCCGCTGTTTGTTTTTGATGTCCGGTTTGTAGTTTTATTGAGTTCACCTGGTTGTGTGAATCTAAACATGCCCGGTTGCTTAGTGGCAGCGGTGGGATTCGAACCCACGACCCCGAAGAGAAGAGAAGAGGTTTGAATCCGAGTAGAGTGGCGCAGCCATGACGTGAAAAATACGTCATCGCTTGTAGCTAGGTGACGTTAGCATCGCGCTGGTAACCTCCAGAAAAAGAGTCTTTTTAATTAGATTTCGGATTATCGTAAAAATTATTCTGAAGGTTCTGATCCGTCCAGGTTCTGTTGATCCAGATAATCTCCACAGATGAACATAAATTAAATGTGTAGCAGTAAGAAGCTAATGCTAGGCTACAAACAGGCGACATCACGGTCACCACCAGACACTCGTTAGCAACCGCTAACTGTTTTTAACACATGAAGAGCTTCATAATTAAACTGTGGGACATTTAATGATGATTTTATGTTGGAGAACAAAACGTGTGAATATGTTCAACTTTATTTCACACATTTAACTGAAAACCTGTTAAAAACAAACTCTCAGACTTTGAGACATGCTAACTGACATCTCGGCGTCCAGCATCCCTACGGAAACTCTAAGAGGACACACATCTTCAAATATATATACACAGGACAGTGTGTTTACTTTTTACTCAAAGTTAAAATACTCTGAATGCATCATCATCAGAATAGAATAACACATCACTGGATTATTATTTTTTATGAGTAATGTTTCTGCTGGTGGAGAATGAGCTGATCTAAAATACTTTGTGTGTTATTCTGCTTTAGCTGTTGTTGGTCCTGATGATGCTGATAGGAGGAGAAACATTCTGATATTGATATATCGGTTTAAACAGTTATTTGCAGTGTGAGGTCGTCTGTGGTGAGACACAGACAGGCAGCAGAGAGGAGGAAGGTGTGAGGATGTTAATGATGGCAGATCTCAGTTCAGACTCACTGAAATCAGGTAAATTACATCATATATTTAGTTTCAGTCCAAAAGAATCAGCTAACACTTTATTTTTTGATGACCTCTCTGTCTGCTCTGCTGAAACAGGTGATTAGTTCATATCAGCGTCTCCTCTCCCTCCCTCAGTTTTAATCGCTTCTCATTTTAACGAACAGCGAGCGTCAGTGAGAGCAGCTGTTTTATAAAGCTGCTCACTGGCGGTCCGCTGTGGCCAGTTAACACCTCCTCTGTACCGACAGCCGCCTCCTCATCATATTAAATATACACAACACCTCCATCAGCAGAACCAGGACCTGATGGAGATCAGCTCCTCTCCCTCAGCGCTGACATCACAGTAACACAAAGAGACCTGAACTGACCTCAATCTGTCCACAACATGTTCTGTGTTCAGCAGAGGGTCTCAACCTGAGGCCCGGGTCCCTCTGAGCGCTCACAGGAGAGAAATCAACAACATCTTTATTCTGCACATAAAAAATATGTTTGTCACATGTTCAGTTTCTGCTCAGACGTTCACATGACACGAGTCAAAAAACCTCCACAACCTGAATCTGACGTTGTTTAAGAAGAAAATCCAACATTTGATGGCGGCTTTTTAAATTTGAGGATTTATTGTGTTTTAAATGTTTTATGGACGGTACCAGATGTGACTGGGTCGATCCCGGACAGTTCTGGATCTCTGTGTTTCTCAGGATATTAGAACCAGTTATCTGTTGATCTGTAATGATTCAGATGTGATGTTCTAATAACTGCAGAGACGTTTTTAAGACAGGTGATTAATTGAGAATTTAATAAGCGATGCTGCAGCTGACAGTCTGACTCTGGTTCACACATCAGGTTCATTGTGTTCACTGCTCATCAGTAACGTTAGCACGCCCACATGCTACATTTAGAGGGTCAGCACGTTAGCATGTTAGCATTGAGTAGCATGCAGAAGCTGCTGTCAGCTCTTGTTGTCAGTGTGAAACTAAACGAGCGTCTGTGATTGTTCTTCTGTTTTTAATCAATACAACAGTTTAAAGCTGTCGGCTGAAGCAGAGCTGCAGCACTTTATTAACACGAGAGGTTTTTATTGACGATCAATACGTCCAGATTGCTGCACTGTGGAGCTGTTTGTCTGAACAGTTTACAGTTTGTGTTGAGAGTTCAGGCAGTTGTTGTTTTAAAGAACATTCTCAGATATTCACAAAGTTAAAATGATTTTCTTCTTCCCCGGGACTTGTGTTTTTAATATCTGGTGTTTAAGGTGAAGTAATAAATGAAGAAATGTAAAATGTCATCCTCTGTGAAAGGTCGGCGCCGAGATGTTCTGCTGGACCATTAAAACAGTTTGCTGTTAAAACACTGAGAGTCGTTATGACGAGTTCAGCTTCAGGTCAACGTCCAGTTTCCGATTGTTGAGCTGATTATCGTTCTGATGCAGAAGTCTCCATTAATTATTCAGTTTTTGTTCCAGTTGCTTCACGTCTTTCTCACTTTTTTTGTTTTTTTACAGGCTCAAAACGAAGCGGCGGTTCTGTTCTGCTGTCAACTGGATCAGGTCAGCTATTTTTTTTATAAGCAACATATTTCAGCAGCTCTAATAATAATAATTTGATAAAACTGTTATGTTAAAGCACATTTTATCAAACAAACGTTCAGTTATTGTAGACGAGCCTGCATGTTATTTTATATCATCCTTGAATGACGACATGAATACAAACTGATGTTAAATCACATAAAGATCGTCTTTGATTTAATATCGTCATAATAACTTTGCAACTAGATGCTCTCGCCTTCATTCCTCGTGCTCGCAAACAAGATTTGTAAAGTAATCGCTGATTCTACATCTGAGTACATGATACAGATTAAAGATATAATATGCAGGAATTCATCTCCAGGTAACGACGTGTTACATCAGGGAAGTCGGAGAACAAGACGACTCTCAACATTGATTAAACTTTAAAACATTTCCTCTTCTGTTAACATTTCTATCTGAGTCACCTTCAGGATAATTTGTGTTCTTCTTTCACTGTTTATTCACCTCAGACAGCCAGTAAAGTAATAGATTACTTCACTGTATTTTAGCTGTAAGCTAGCAAGCAGCTTCAGGTCGACTCTGACTGAACTCAGCACTCAGCAGAGACTCTGCTTCTCTGTTCTTTCTGCAGTTTTTTACCTTTCACACTGTGAACTTGTTGAGTTTTGTTTGATATTTTAAGAAGTAGAGGCGTCGTTATCAAAGCCTGAGATAAATGTAGTGAAGTTGGTAGTAAAGTTTTCCCTCTGAGGTGTTGATGTTTGTAGAGAAGAAGAAGTAGAAACTGGCATGAAAAGTGGTTTAAATCTGTCCTCCGTGTTGAGGTGACGGATCTGGTAACGCGGCCCTGAACTGAGCAGCTTGTTACTGAAGTGGTTTCCTGCTGGACTTGTTTGTTCCTCTCTGAGCTCCCTGTCAGGACGGACTGGAGCTGGCGGGACACTGGATGATTTCTAACTTTGCCTCGTATGAATCTCTGCCAGGCTGAGCTGGAGGTTTGGTCCTGAGGGAACGAGGCTCAGCTCGGCCGCTCTGACAGGAACTCCTCGCGTCTCTTAAGCCCCTGATAGCTGCTGCATCTGGGTTACCCAGTTCTGCCGGGCCTCGGCGTGCCCTAGATCAATATGGAAATCAGAAGTTTGTAAATTGGCTCCACAGATGGAAAGCAGGAAAAGATAAAAGTAGCTCGAGGTTTTTCTGTTTGTGTCTCACCGTCTGTTTTCTGTGGGGACAGAAATCATCAGAGAGGCTGAAACAGAGTCGGACTGATGACGGGAAGAAGATTCAGATACTATAACGCTTTAGTTTGTCACTGAGAGTCAGATTAGATGATCGGTGTATCCGTCCCATTTGTACATTTCAGCTGTGAGGAGGGTTTTTAAAAAGACAGAAAAGTTTCCTGAAGTTGTCGTTTTTAAACCTTAAAGAAGTTTGTTGTCATCAAAACTCAAGACGTGCAGATTTAAACACACTGTGCACAACCTAAATAATTAAAATACATTTAAATTATAATGCTTATAATTCTAACTAATTAAATAATGACACGTTTTGGACCAAATTTTGTGTAAAGATCAGAAATGTTCAGAATTTTTTTGCAGAAGTCTCCACAACATGTAACCATGAATGTCTTCTGACGTGGAAGATTTAAAATGCAAAATAGTCCAAAAGATAAACAGAACAATTCAGCATTACTTTTTTACTTTTATCAGATTATAGACATTAATTAATAAGAAATAATATAAACACCAAAAATGCACCCCAACCAAATTCCATTAAAAAATGTAACACTTTTTTTTCCAGTGATATTTCCCCAAAACAGAAGTTAGACAGCAGAAATATGTGATATTTGTTATTTATTATATTAATTCCTTTTTACACACGTTAGATTTTATAGCAATCTTTTCTCATTTGACCGACCCAATATGCTTCCAGAAGGTTTGGGGCGAAAGTCATTAATATTATTAGTGACACTGAAGTTGAAAACAAAACATTATTTCATCAGTTTCTGTTACAAAAATGTATTTTTAGCTCATCATCTCGTCGTTGGCATGAAAAAGGTTGGTGACAAACATTTTTCGTCGTGACCAACAGGATAAAAATAAATGAAAAGTTGACAGTTTTAATGTGTTCGCTGCACGAGGAATGATGAATAATTGATTTGCACACAAAGGTTGGCAGTTATTTTTAATTGGCACTTAATGAGTTTACAGTGGTCTGACAGCATGTTATAAAAAGTGCTTTACATTCTCTGAGGGGCGATAAAATATATTTCTGATATGAATAAATGTCACAATACGACAGACGTGTTAAATCACACACGATAATCAAGCTCCGACAAAAAAAAAACTTTTAAAAACCACTTTAAGAAGATCAATATTACTGAATAGTTTCCAGCCCTGCGTGCCTTTTCAGTGATTAATAACCAATAATCATTATGTCCTCTGTACTGATCTACACGTCTTTTATCAGCAGAAATCATTTAAAAACCCTGAAAATCTTCCAGCAGTCGAGTCAAACAAACTTCATTCAGATTTATTTTGTTCAGACTTTTTAAAAATGCCACATATGTCTCTAATATTGTCACTGAACTGGTCGTTATTAATGCATTTTAAAATAATGATTTATGTTTTAAGTGCAGAACGTTCATTTGTTCTTTAACGTGTTGTTTTAGAAATAAACAATAAAAAGTCAATGAAAGTCTGAATCCAGCAGGTTAGCTTAGCTCACAGCTACTTAAATCAAGTGTTTTATAAATGAGACAAACGATTAAAAAATATCTGACGTACAGTAAATATTCATTGTCGTATAAAAACAAGAGTATTACATCAATATTTACATACAGCAATATGTGTAAGTTTTTAAATAAACAGCTTATATGGAGCAGAGTGAGAACAGTAATGATAGAAACATAAATGGCTTTTCCTCCCCTGTGGTCAGATAGCTGACATGCTAACACCGTTAGCTAACACGCCTTTAGAACCACAAACGACCTGAGATCAACCCGCGTTTCCCTCCACAACAGAAACCACGTTAACGAACGTCTCCTCAAACATTTTCTTCAACTCCGAATTTTGTGGGACATTTTAAACTTCACGGTAAAAGCTTCAGTTTACTTCCTGCAGGATCGTCGGCGTTGAACTTCCATAAACTCAAAACACTGATGAGAGTTGAAAAATCCTTTTAACTGATAGAATGAGATTTTGTTGTTGTCGTCTCAATCAGTTGTATTTTCTGCCGCCCTACGTAGACGAGTTTCTCCTCTCGGTCAGATGGAAGTCGTCGCCGTTTAGCGTCCGGTGTAGATGAAGTCTGAGGAGACAAGAAGCAGATTAGATTCTCATGTTGTTACAGTCAGGACCTGGTTAGCTTAGCTTAGCATAAATGCTGAGCGTGGTTGTGGGTCTCACCGCGGCAGTACTCGGGGTTAAAGTTCTCGTAGATGGGGTAGAGAGGGTTCTCCTGCTCGCTGCGATGCTTCCTCGCTCGCAGGACGTCACGTACACACTGGTGCAGGAAGGCGTACTGACACTGCAACACACACACACACACAGTTTAAAATATATCATCACACGTTGTTCTTCTTCTGACGTTGTTATATCCCATATTTTCTACTGGTTTAGTCCAGAACTTCCTGGTTTGATTCTAACTAGTCCTTGTTTACTGAAATGTTTCCCAGCATTGTCCATCCTGACTCAGAGGTCAGAGGTCACAGAGGAGGAGAGGTGGTGTACCTCAGTCTGGACCATGTGTTGGCGGTGCAGGCGGAGGTCAAACACACAGCCGTACAGGTCGATGGTTCCTTTAGAGTCCAGCTGCTGCAGAACCCGATCCAAGGCGATGAACGTCCCTGTACGTCCGACACCAGCACTAACACACACACACACGTCAAGCACCAAATCATTACAGTCCAGAAGCTTAGAGAGCACATCTTAGATAAAGAATGATTGAAATCGTTTCTCACCTGCAGTGCACGACGGTGGCTCCGGTGCTCGGCGATCGGTCCACGTAGTCCCGGACCGTCCTGACAAACTGGATCAGGGACTGGGTGCTCTCTGGGACTCCGTGATCGGGCCACACGGTGTAGTGGAAGTGACGCAGCACCCGAGGGTAACTGACGTTGCTCTCCTGTCAGGATCCATCAATCACGTATTAATATAACAAATCAATAAGAAGCAGGTGAAGCAGCAGGATGTGGAGCAACACTCACCGAGGTGATCTTGAACTCTCTGATGGTCCACTCAGGCAGGACGGACTCCGACAGCATCTGGATGACCAGGTCACCGTAGTACAGCGGCTCTCGGTCTGCAGGCCAGTACTGATCACACTTCACCTGCAGCACAACACACACGCAGGTTTAACTTGACTCGGCTCTCAGATCTACAGAACGCTCTGTCCTGTATTTACTGTGTCATGTGAAGGTATCGAGAACATGGTTTTAAATAATGTTTCAGTGACATTCATCTTTTAAGGAAGCTAAAACTTTGTGGTGTGAATGTGGGAGTGAATCTGTCATCAGTCTGTAGCCACACACTGCGTCGGTGTTAGCTCGCTAGTTACGCCGTTTTGTTTATTCTGGTTTGTGGCGACCAGCTTTGATCATCAGTTTCTGTATATCACGACACCGCGAGCTCTGCTGATGTTTAAACTCCTTTGTTAACCTGTTAGAAGTTCTCAAATATAAAAACATCTGATTATCTACTCAGGTTTCTACATGACGGCAACAACTGCAGATGATCGCAGGTATCATCCAGTTTAATCGAATGTTTTCTGTCACGTCGTCACATCGACGTTTCTTTGGATCTCCTGAGCAAACAAACGATCTCCACGATGAACGGGATTCATCTTCAGGTCTGTAGATGTTGAGATGTTTCCCTCTTGATTTAAGCGTTTAACGGAACCAAAATAACCAAAGACGACCCAAAATTAAACCGTCGGTGACTCACCCGTCCCTTCTCCACGCACTGTGTCACCATGACAACGTTGTGGACGCCGTGCTCCCACACCATCCGCCAGAAATCGTCCTTGGTGCCGGGCAGCGGGCCCTGGGTGGCGATGTACTCCCTGCGGAAGTTGTTACCCTGCAGCACACACACACGAGAGGGGTGAGTGTGTGTACGAGTGTGTGTGTGCAGTGTGAGTGCATGTGTGTGTGTGTGTGTACGTACAGGTATGTAGCTGGCGTTGATGTAGTCGGAGCACGGGTCGTCCTCCAGGTACGACAGCTTCAGTCTGGTGGAGTCGTCTAGAAAACAAACAGTCGGCTGGTTAAAAATCTTTTCAGCGACTTTTAATGTTTTAAAAGCTCATTAACGAGTTTTTCTTAATTGAAAAGGAGAAACCGCCAAAAGTTTCCTTTTTCCAAATCCAGCTGTATTTCCAGCACTCGCTCTGTTCTTCTGACAGACAGTTTGATTATATTCTCAGAAGAAATCCTGTTGTGATGATGATTTATTAATTTATTTCCCAAACTACAAAAGTATTAAACCACATAATTTAGGTTAATAATAATTTTTGTAGGTTTTGCTGTTTTTTGTCAGCGTAAATAAAACGTCTCCGTGCAGCTCGTCTGCTGTGTTCTCAGTCTGCAGAAGCCTCGAGATCACAAACTGATCTGGAGACAGTTTTAAACTGAAGCTGTAGCTGCTAAGCAACCTGTGTGAGGTGGGCGCACGCTGAGGGTGTAAATAACATCGGGTCAGATCCGTTTGTGATCTTGGTGTTTCTGGACACTTCATCACAGCAGACGAGCTGCTTCAGTTGTTCTGGACGCTGCATCAATGTTTACATTATATTTAATGTCCATCAGTTTAAAAGAAACAGTATCTTAAATATATAAGTTTCATTACAGCTAGCTTGTATTGTCATTAATGTAGAGTTTACTTTAACGAGCACTGCAACAAAAGAAAACTAAATAAGTCTAATTAAAAGGCTCGTCCTCCAGAACGTGTTGCATAAAGTAACTCAAATTAAAAGAGTGATTAGACGAAGTGTTGCTCACGACCAACACGTCCTCTAAAACAACGACACCAACTTTTATCACATCTAACAGCTTTCATCACCGTGTGAGAATATTTGTTAAATATCTTTTAGAAGTGAAGAGCGAGAAACAATCCAGACTCGGTTACTGTGTGTGTGTGTGCAGTTACACTTGACTGACTCTTAATTACTTTATTTAAACGGTGATACTGACGAGTGCACTCTGAATGTAACAGGCAGTTTATGTAAATAACTTGTGTCATTACTTTTGCTTTAATTAGTATTTTTAGTTGTGAAGCAGCAAACTGATGAAGGAAATGAAGAGAACAGACTTGTGTTGTTAATTTGTCATAAAATTAATGTAAAAGTCGTCTTTGAATGGAGAGTTTAGTTAATTATCGGTCCATATTTACTGTAGATGCTCTGATCTGACTGAGTTGATGTATTCAGTGTTCTGAGCTCTCAGACATGTCGGCTCCATTTATAGGTGAGAAAATTACATTTAAGCGACTCTTCAGCTGTCAGTGACGTAAATGATTCACATGTATGAAATCTGAAGCTCCAGTATACAGAGAGACGAGTGAACCAGGAAGTGATGTCATCATTTTAATTCATTCCTTCGACTCTTACGAAGGAAAGAACATGTGAATAAAGTCGTTATTTCTAGAAAGTTTGAAGTTAATTTGGTGAGAACAGAGTCGTTATTTCACCTGATGACGTCACAAGAATGACATCTTAATTTAACCACAAGTCGTCATTTATGATGCAATAACAATATACTTCCTGACAAACTGAAGTTAAAGTGATTCTTTAATGTTTCAGTGATATCTGATGATTATCAGGATCATGTTGAGGTAGACGGGATGTCTCACAGCGGGCCTGTTAGCAGAACCGTGTGTTCATGAAACTGAACTCTGAGTCCAAGAATATCTGGAACACTAAAACATAAATATAACAGAATGTTAGAATCTTTATATTTAATGTTTCACATCATTAACTTCAGTAATTCTTGTAAATATCTTTATTACGTCTGACAGAAGCAACAAAGACTGAAAGTTGTTATGATGAAAAACTGGTTGATTGTTAACGAGTGATCGTTTAAAGGAGGACGCTCAGAAACACTTTGTAAAACTTTAGAATCAGAGTTTAGTTTTGAGAGTTTCTGAGGTTGATGTTGTAAATTGATTTAATTTAAGTTAACTGATCAGCCGATGGACAGAAAACGGGTCATTAATTGAGCAAAATGTGACGTAAACTGAACATCTGGTTAACTTTTGCTTCTGCTGGATTTCAAACTTTCACTGTTTTCTGGCATTTTAAATTCCACATGGTTAATTAATTAATTAATAACACTCGTTGTTATAGAAAAGGAAAATGAACCAAGAATTTGGGTGAAATGTTGCAGATGAAAGTGACGGGAGTGTCGTGTGAAGTCTGCTGCAGCTCAAACATCTTCTGCTGCTATTAATGTTTTTATTAACTCGACCCGATCCACTGGCTCATCACTGTCGCCATGGGAACAGGCGCTGTCTCGTTAATTAAAGCTCTTAACGATGTCATCAGGATAATGATTTTCACATTGATTGGTTTATTTTTTTCCTCGCCGTGGGACTGGATGGTGGGAGGCGTATGGCGTTAAATATAAAACGGTTTACTTTGTGTTTTTTATTTGAATCTGTTGCTGCAGCAGAACAACAGAAGAGTTTATAATTCAGCACGCAGACGTTCTCACATGGCAGGATGTTGTTGTAGCGGTTCTTTCCTCGGTTCTCCGGCAGTCGCGCCACGTCCATCGTTTGGTTTCGTCCGACATCCTTCAGATCCTGAACAGAAAAGTTTAGTCGTATAAAGTTCTTTAATGTTTTTAACCTCCGTCTGAAAGAACGACACCACCGTGATGTTTAACGAGCAGACAGATCTTCTCTCTCCTCGTCACGTCTGTCACTGTGTGCTTGTTCAGTGATGTAACTCATTATTCCAGAACAGAGACGATAAATCTGATGATGTAATCTGACACCAGCTGTCAGTTCAGATCAGAACATTTAAACCTTTTTTACCTCGAACTCCTCAGACAGCAGGTAGTTGGAGTCGGCCTGCAGTTTGTTCAGGTGCGACTCAAAGTGGCAGGATTGGACCGGACTGAACAAGGAGACAGAGAACAAACACGTTAACAGAACCGAGCTGCGCTATGAAGGTTCTGAGTTCTGTGGTCCATCAGTGAATGAAGAGATTCTCACCTGGTGACCCGACGATTGCTGCAACAGAAACAAAAGGACGTTTAGTTCATATAGAAGCTGTGATGCGACAGGTTGCTTCAGGTGTAAATAATGCACTCATTTATATAAATTAGACGTCGACAAATGTGTTTGTTCTCACGGGCGATACCAGTGATGATTATTAGAAGTCAAGGAGGCTGAAAACTGATATTTTCTGATCCATTTATATTTGCAGTAAAAGTGAAAATCAATATTTTGAACCAGCGATAAAATGAAGACAATTTACAGGTTTGACACATTTTTAAATTAGTTCATTTTATCAGCAAACTGACTAATAAATACTGATGATCTGTCTGCGTCTGATATATAAACCAACACATCTCACTGTGAGACTTCTTCAGCCTGTCAGAGACGCGGAGACGATCATTCTTTGGATCACAAGTTTTCTGATATTTTATGTCTAAATATGAAAATAAAGCCGTCTCATTAAATGTGAGCTAATTAGCAAAATAGAAAGCCGAACTAAAATAAACAGCTAAATGTGTAGTTTGGACGTTACAGGAGCTAAAATGCCCACACACACACACACACACACACACACACACTGTTGTAGAGTGACTGAGTTATCACAGCTGTGTTAGAGGGGCTGCGCCCCGGAACCTTTATAAGTAGGAACCATTGTGTCTGAGGTTGGTTCCGCCCGACTGGTTAATGTGCGTACCGAGCTGCACAGGTGAAATAAAGAACACAAACAGTATTGAAAGTTGGCGTGTATATTAGTTCTTTGAAGTCGATGTCTCCTGGTTTCCGCGGCGTGGCCAGATTGCGGATAAGCTTGTACGTCTTGGCCCCGCACACACTTAGGAGAATGGACCGCTGTTTCCCCTCATCATCAATATCGTTAGCCAGGAAAAAGTGCTGCAGTCTCTCAATATACTCCACCCAGTCGCCGTCCTCCTCGACAAACTCACTGAGCGAGCCAACAGTAGCCATTATTCCAGCTGCGCGCAAACTTCTTCTTCGATTCACTACGGTACCACTTTGGCAAAAGTCCTCGGCTTGAACTTCACTTTCTTTTTTAATCCTCGTCGCCAGTGTAATGACCTGAGTGTTGTCTTTAAAAGATGGACTGCGGAAAATGTCCGGACACTCTCTAGAAACCAAGCTTTCCCGTTTCCTGTTCCAGTACCGGATTACTCCTCACACAGCTACAGGGGTAACCCCAGCGGAGATGTTACTGGGAAGGAGGCCGAAAACTCATCTGGATCTCCTCTATCCAGACATCAGGGCGAGAGTTGTCAGGTCACAGGAGGAGCAGAAAGCTAGACGGGACCAACATGCTACAGAGAGACTTTTTCACTCCGGGGACAGTGTGTATGTTAAAATGTTTGCCACAGGTTCCCCCTGGTTGCCAGGAGTCATTCACCACCAGACGGGTCCAGTGTCTTTTGTGGTGGACTTGTCCGATGGCAGGCAGGTTCGCAGGCACCAGGATCACCTGCGGGTCTGCCATAATGCAGGAGGGAAGGGTCAGTGTGTTTCACACAAGGACAGTGTGAGCAGCTCTGGAGACTTTGTTATGGTGCCGGTGGCACCAGAGCAACCTGAGGTGGCACATGAGGAAAGGCTAGAGCCTACAAAGGTGACACCTGATGGACTGTCGGTACAGGCTGTTCCAGCTGCCCTGGTTCCCAGTTCTGGAAACACTACTCCAGAACTAAGGAGATCAAAGAGGCAACACAAGCCTCCAGATAGACTGACATATTGAAATATTGAAAAAAAAAAAAAAAATGTTTGTTGTTGTAAAAAAAAAAAATGCAGTTAAATGATGGTATGAAATGCTGTAATACGGGCTAACCACTGAGGTAACGAGTATGTATTCTATTGTGTGCCCTAATGTGTTTACACTTAAAGGGGGAGAAGTGTTGTAGAGTGACTGAGTTATCACAGCTGTGTTAGAGGGGCTGCGCCCCGGAACCTTTATAAGTAGGAACCATTGTGTCTGAGGTTGGTTCCGCCCGACTGGTTAATGTGCGTACCGAGCTGCACAGGTGAAATAAAGAACACAAACAGTATTGAAAGTTGGCGTGTATATTAGTTCTTTTAAAGACAACACTCAGGTGTAAATAATGCACTCATTTATATAAATTAGACGTCGACAAATGTGTTTGTTCTCACGGGCGATACCAGTGATGATTATTAGAAGTCAAGGAGGCTGAAAACTGATATTTTCTGATCCATTTATATTTGCAGTAAAAGTGAAAATCAATATTTTGAACCAGCGATAAAATGAAGACAATTTACAGGTTTGACTAAATATCAGTAACACATTTTTAAATTAGTTCATTTTATCAGCAAACTGACTAATAAATACTGATGATCTGTCTGCGTCTGATATATAAACCAACACATCTCACTGTGAGACTTCTTCAGCCTGTCAGAGACACGGAGACGATCATTCTTTGGATCACAAGTTTTCTGATATTTTATGTCTAAATATGAAAATAAAGACGTCTCATTAAATGTGAGCTAATTAGCAAAATAGAGAGCCGAACTAAAATAAACAGCTAAATGTGTAGTTTGGACGTTACAGGAGCTAAAATGCCCACACACACACACACACACACACACACACACACACACACACAGTAATTAACAGATGCTGTGGACTGTGGTGGGTGAGCGATGAGGTAATCTGAGCGAGAGAGTTTATTGGAAACTAATACTTCACACACTCACATATTGGACGTAGGAGGTATTGGAAACTAATCTCTCTCTCTCTCTCACACTCACTCACACACACACACACACACACTTACTTACCTCCTGACACCCATATATAATCCTGAAGCTGGGACTTCTTTCCACATACTCATCCTCACCACCGGGTTCTCCTGTACAGCCCTGCACACACACACACACACACACACACACACACACACACACACACACACACACACACACACACACATTAGAAAACACACCAAACAAGCTGGTTTTTGTTGTTGGTGTAAATGACTTTGTAGTTTTTATCGTCCTTGTTTGTTTTAGTTTTCCTGCAGCTGATATAGATTTCAGATTCTAACTGTCAGTCAACCAAAACCAGCCGGTTGATAAGAATAACTGTTAGTTGACGCTGAATGTCAGATGTTAGTGAGCACTCACACTTTGCGTAGCCTCTGTCTGTAGACCAGCAGAGAGACGACGGCCACCAGCATCCCGATCAGGAACATCCCGGCACTCAAACCCTCCACGACGCCCCCGAGAGGCTCTGAGACGCAACAACACACAGAGAGGACAGACAGGTGAGACACAGTCAGGTGAGACACAGCAGGAGTGTGTGTGTGTGTGTGTGTGTGTGTGTGTGTGTTATAGAGAGAGAGAGAGACTCACCTGCGTGCGTCCTGAGCGGGGAGGACAGGTACGTGTCGGTGAAGAGCGGCTCAGCAGACTCTCGATTGTTTTCATCAAACAGTCTGGTGAAAGCTCGAACACTCAGCCTGAACACACAGAGAGAGAAACCACACGTCTGCTCCAGTAACAGTAAAGATATCGTGTTAAAACTGTAGAGCTGAGTAACTAAAGTACTCGAGTAATGAACTTAGTTACATTCCATCAGTGTGTGTGTGTGTGTGTGTGTTACCTGTAGGAGGTCTTGGCCTTCAGCGGCCCGTCACAGAAGCCTCCGTAGCTGTTGCTCAGGTAGAGGTCGTCGTCATGGTACCGATCGCAGGTACCGCCCAGCCGATCCCCTCCCGCCCCCAGGTTCACCTCCACCACCTGATCAGTTATTGATCGATTCATCGTTATTGTGATGGACACACATTAGAAAAAGTCGTTTTTGTAGATGACTCTTTATAAAGACGTTGTTGTCACCTGTCCGGCGAAGGTGTCGGCGTCCGGTGGACAGCGGCTGGCGAAGTAGGCGGTCTGATACGCTCTGATGGACGAGTTGTTGATGTAGTCGCGGTAGGAGGGCAGAGGGTGGCGCTGCTCCGGCTGCAGCACCTCATTGGCTGTTGACAAAATGAGATTCTGTCTCATTCATAATGTCAATAATAACATATGAAACCTGAACAAACATCTGAACCTGCGTCTGCTCGTACCGTCAGACTCGGCGACGACCACGGTGAAAAATCTGACGGCTCCGTTGGCGTCGCTGAACCAGGAGCAGTTGAAGCGGAACAAGATGGAGGACGGCGTGACCTTCGATGACCTCTCGCTGACACGTACGCTGGGCGGCGGCACCGGAGGACCTGACAGGAAACGGATTCATCCAACAGATTAAACATCAACTAAACATCTTTCAACAGTTTTTATTTCATCTGTTCGTCTTTTCGCTTGTGAAAAGTTTGGAAGCTCGTTTCTGCCAAAAAATAAAATCCACGGCGAGTCACAACTTTAAATCAGCGGCTCGTAAATTCTACTTAACGACGCCGAACGTTTAACTTCTGACGCCACAACTGTGTTTTAAAATTATGAGTCAATGTTTTCTTAATGTCTTAGAGTAAAATAAAGTAAAATCTAATAATGAAAATGATTTAAATGAATATTTAATAATAATAATGACGATTGTTTGAAATCGATGACGTCACCATTCTGATGTAACTCTGATTTCACACGATCTAAAGCTCGTTATATCTGACAGAACAACGAGTGCTGACGAGTTTCTGACAGTAAAAGAATAAAATTCAGTCAGTCAACGTTTTAAATCTTTCTTATAATTTCTACTTCTTGATGCCAAAAGTTTAACCTACGATGTCACAACTGTAATGATATTTGAAAATATTACATTTAAAAATACTAAATTTGACTTTTTTCTTTTGTCTCTTAGTTAACTATTAACGTTAACTGAGTGAGGTTTTATTAAAGTATGTAAAATGTTTTTTATGCTGTTACATGTTTGGATGAATAAAAAAAAAGGTATTAAGTCATTTTTTACTTTTATGAGAATTGTTTAAAAAGAATATTCAGATTTATTAATTTACATTATTTTAACTTTGACTCTTGATTAATAAACAATGAGGTCATAATTCTTTTTTGACTTTTACTTATTGTCTCGTTATTATAACAAGTTGAAAATGAGATAATCTGTCATAAATTAGACACATTTCAGCGTGTTGTATTTAATGTGCTGTTGCATCAGCGACGTGTTTACTCTCTTCTCTCTCTCGTCTGTTTGCAGTTGAACTGTCAGTAATAAAAAACTTTCCTGGGGATTTTCCGAAGTCGTCGGCTTTTTATTTTTGTTCTTTGTGGGTTTCTTTGTTGCAGTCCAGTTGTGTCAGGATGATTTATAATGCAACACAGGCAGAGTTAGAGGGGAGGACAGACGGACCTGAACCGAGCGGGACACAGACAGAAGAAAGGTTCTGGAGAAAAGTTTTCACTGTGTTTTGGGTCACGGTGACTTTTTGAAAAAGATAGAAGTGTCAAGTCATGATGAAGAGATACAGGAAGAGAGTGTGTGTGTGTGTGTGTGTGTGTGTGTGTCTCCTTCACGTGAACACACTGAAGAACGTTGTCATTGTTCTTCCTGCTCCGGCTGCTCTTGGCCTATTTACAGTCTGAGTGGAAACTGACATGAAGAATCAGCTATAAATACTTTTTTATTCATGTTTTTAATGAAAAATCTGCATTTTTATCAAAAAGCTTCCAGGTCATGTGACCCACTGAATCAAATCCAGCACTGAAATGTCTTCCTGTACCAGTCGAATGACAGGTGAGGAGACTAGAGGAGGGAGGAGGAGAGGAGACGAGGAGACACACCTCGGTATTAGAAGTTCTTCGCAGGCTGTGTTAACCAATCAGGACGGAGAAGCGCAGGATGGTTTTGGACTCGCTCTCTGTTTCTGTCTACAGATTTATTAACGGCTCGTTACTAATAAGAAGAATTATAAACAAACCTGAAGATGAATGAATGAAGCTGAGTCGGCTGCTCTGTCTCCCAGGTGAGCTGCTCTATTTAAACTGAGTTTATTTAAACACCACTCTTAACTACAGCACCTGTGTGTGTGTGTGTGTGTGTGTGTGTGTACTCACGGTCTATCATGGTGACTGTTGTGTGTGTCGCCGGTGGACTCGTCTGTCCGGCTGACGACACTCTGACTGTCACAGAGTACTTCCTGTACGCCTCCAGGTGGTCCAGCGTTACCGCGGTGACGCCCCCAGCCAGCTTCAGCGCCGAGGTCAGCTCCCCGTCGTCGTGGCGTCGGCACTCGACCTCGTAGGAGTCGTAGTCGGAGAGGGGAGGCGACCAGGAGCAGGAGAGGGAGGAGGACGAGCGAGGGAAGCAGTGGATGGACCTCAGAGGAGACGGACCTGAAGGAGGAGAGGAGAGGAGATAAGGAGGTGGGGAAAAGAAGAAATGAGAGGAGGGGTGGAGATGGAGGAGAGGAAAGAAGCATTGCAGAGAAAAAAAGATAGCGGAGACATTGGAGGTGGATGAGTGGGAAAGTAGAGGACAGATAAGGAGAGGAGAAAGGAAGGGGAAAGAAAAAAGGGGGAGAAGAGGAGCAGAGGAGGAGATAGAGAGGAGGTGACAGGAGGAAAGTTACTTGTATATTCATTTCCTGCTTCACTGACATTGAACCTGTTTTAGTTTCTTTGCTGAGTCTCAGTTTGTGTTTTTGTCCTGATGAGAAGATGAAGTGATGATGAAGGTGTGAGAGGACAGAAGAGGAGAAACACTCGTCTGTTTCTGCTCCAACAACACCGACGATGAAAAACTCAGGATGAAAGTTCAGTAGCTTAAATGTCAGATTTCTCTGGTCTGAACATTGTTGGAAACATTTGGTGAAACGAAAAACACAAGAGTTGTTTTTTGGCAGAAGTTTAATGCAGAATTATGAAATTAAATATTATTTAAGTTTTTAGTTTTTTTAAAGTTGTATTTCTATATTTTCTGTGTGATCAGGCTCAAAAAAGAATAATCTTGTGTGTAATCTGTGTGTGTGTGTGTGTGTGTGTGTGTGTGTGTGTGTGTCTGGTAAATACTGCATCACCTCTTGGCCGACCTCAGCTGAAAGAAATGAGAAACTAGGCCACAATACATATTTATAGTGTGTGTGTGTGTGTGTGTGTGTCAGTTTTGATCCCTGCGGCCGAAACCTCACATACAAACAGAACGTGATTAAAAATGGATTTAAAGCGGAGCGACAGACGGCAGCGAGCCGCTCTCGTTCTCTCCTCAGTCTTTGTTCTGCCTCCATCTTGTGGTGAGAAGCAGAAACACAAAGTCTGATTTTCTAATCTAAAAATGTTTTTTTTTTCCACAGACTCTCCAACACTGAACAATATCTCATTTACAAATGTCTTATTTTCTTAAACTACAAAAGAATAAGATCCTCAAACCACATTGTCCCTCAGAGGTTTGTGGTTTAAATATTCAGGATTAATAAAAGAGAAGCGAGTCGTTCTCCAAGTCTGATCTAAATGACTTCCTCTCCTGTCTGGGAAATCAAGTTTTGCCAGAATAATCTTTAAAAGTTCCTTAATTTTGTTTTTCATCTGTGAAAATGTGAAGAAAAAAAAAAACTCAAAAAGTGAGTGAATGCTTTTTTCAGTCACATTAACAAAACAGACAAAAAATGATAATCCAAAAAAAAAAAAGGTTTTCAAAGATCCTCTGATGGAGTTTATAAAACAGTTTTCCACCTACTTGTCCTGACGTTCCTCTGGATTGGCTGGCTCGTGACTGTGGGCCCGCCCCTGGCCCCGCCCCCACTGATGGTTGCCACGGTGAAGTTGTATGCTCGCCCCGGGAACATCCCCCCCAGGACGCGGCTGGTCAGGTCCACCTGTGTGACGGACAGGCGGTCTGGAGGAGTCCACTGCAGGCTGAAGTTGTCGTAGTCCCCGGAGGCGGGACCCCACCACGACAGCTCTATCGTGTCATTGGTCGGGCCCTGTTTGACGGACAGGTCTGTGGGCCGCTCTGGAGCTGGAGCGACAAAAACAACATTAGCTGTCAGTGTTCAAACTGTGAGAGTGTCACAAACTACAGCGCTGTCTGTACTGACCGGTCCGTCCCAACGCTGAGACGTTATTGGACAGTTCTCCGCTGTGAGTGATGACCTCAGCGCGGTACAGCCTACCAGGGGTCAGCCCCGTGAACATGTGACTCGTGTGTTCAGCCCCGAGCGTCTGCGCTCCCAGAGTGTTTCCAGAGACGTCGTACAGTAACACCTTAAACCACAACCGGAGCGACGTTTAACACAACATCTCATTCAAAAGTCCATTTAGATTCTTAACGATTCTGATACTTCACAATTCTGCCATCTGTTTGTTTTCCAATCTGACAGGGTTTTCAAACTAAAAGCACAAAAAGCATTTATTTCTGATGACACTGACAGATGGAGGAAGTTCCCTGCAGAGAAGAGCTGTGGCATTTTTTAAATCTAATGATGTACAATAACTCCAGAGAACATCAGAGAGAGGGAGACACCAGGTCATAAAGGTAAAACTGCAATTACCAGTAATTTGACTTTGAATTATTACATTTATTAAATTATGTGCTGATCTGTCTGGAGAGGAATTTTTCAGTTCTCTGTCTGTTTAAAAAAGAGATTTTGATCACACTGAGACTTTTATCTTGTTAATCAAAAGAAGATAAACATCGTCTGTCCGTCTGTCACCTGATAGCTGCTCCAGCTTCCCTCTCCGTGCTGCCAGCTGACCGTCAGTCTGTCCGTCCGTCCTGAACTGTTGACCTGAAGAGACGAAACTGAAGACGGGACTGTGGAGGAGAACAGACAGAAGACATGATGATGAGGAGGAGGAGGAGGAGGAGGAGGAGGAGGAGGAGGAGGAGGAGGAGGAGGAGGAGGAGGAGGAGGAGGGAACATGAGGGGTACAAATATGAAAGAAGAGGATGTTGAAGCAGAAGATGAATAAGATTGGTGAATAAGATCAGACCAACTCCAGATTCCACTGAAACACTGATAACATGATGATAAACGTGTGGACTGACCGGTTCTGGACAGAACAGACGAGTCGCTGCTCATGCCTCGGCTCCAGCTCACCACCTGCAGTCTGTACAGACTTCCTGCTCTCAGGCTGGAGAACACACATCTGTCTGCAGCTGGACCGACTTTCTGCAGGTCCACCGGCTCACCTACAGTCTGCAGCACAGATACAATGTGTTGACAGGAAGCACGATCATCATATTACATATAAACATAAAAGCAAGTTAATCCCACCTGGTGATGCTCCTTCCTGCTCCCTGCAGCGTCCTGTCTGTGATTGGCTGTTGCCTCGGCGACGCTGTAGAGCGTCAGGTCGTAGATGTCGACGTGGCCGTCCGAGGGTCGCCAGTAGAAGGAGAGAGAGGAGGTGTTGGCCGCAGTGACGGTCAGATTACTGACTGCAGCCGGACCTGCACAACAAACACACAACGTGTCACGAGTGAGCTGATGTCACTTCCTGCTCTACATGAAACAAACATCACTGAGACACACAGACTCCATGTTTCTACACAAAGACAGAAAGAAGTTCATGTAGAACATTTGCTGAATGAACAAGAAGGTCCAAATAATGCAGAATGAGTCAGAGACAGAGTTTCACAGAGTTTATAAAGTGTCTCCAACTCAACAACTCACTAAACTGACACATTTGTTAAGGGAATCTGGTGCTGTGTCGGTTAGTGAACGTGCACTTTTTGAGAAATAAGGGCAGACATGGTGATACATTAGACTGAAAGGTTGGTAGTTTGATCCCAGCGTCTCTAAGTGTTCGTGCTGTCCTGTACTGTCTCGACTCACGTGTCTGTCCTTCGGCTGTGACCTCCACTGACGGGACGCCGCCGCTGAGCGTCACCACCCTCACACGGTACCACTTCCCTGATGTCAGACCCTCCAGGCGCTCACTTTGATTCCCCACAGAAACTGACCGATTGGCAACAATGGCGCCGGCCTCGTCCAGTAACTGCAGGCTGTAGCCGTCGTACACGCCCACCGGCCTCTCCCAGCTGACGGTGAGACTGTGGGTGGTGTGGTCGTTATCCGCCTGCAGGGCCGTGACTCTGGCCGGAGCTGGAGGGTTCAACACAGACACAGTAATCAATGATTATCAACATCAAGTCATCAGAATCCATTTGGATCTTGATCAGAGTCTCACCGGTCCTTCCTGTGGCCGTGTTGCTATTGTTCAGTTTCCCACTCAGTGATTGGATGGTGACGGTGTAGGCGTGGCCTGGGATCAGATTCAGGAAGTCCAGCGAAGACACGTGTTTGGGGACAGGACGAGTCTCGATGACGGCGCCGTCCTGGAAACAGGAAGTGACAACAGTGTAAACACATCATCTATTTACTCTATCATCTATTCCTCAATCATTTATCAATTAACCTGTCAGTCACCACTGAACCTCTGTGTTGGTTTACAAAGTCTCATTCAAAAGTCCATCTACATTTCGAGGTATTTTGTTATCTTATATTCTGCGTGCAGGAGGACTCACCGTGGTGGACAAGGAGACCATGTACATGTCCATGTCTCCTTCTCCAGGCGTCCAGGAGACCAACAGCCCACCCACAGAGTCCGTCCGGCCCGGCTGAGGAACCAGGTGGAGGTTCCCGACTGCGCTGGGAACTGCAGAGGAGAGTCTGAGATCAGTACAACTCCACTTGAGAAGGTCTGAATAAAGTTGTCTTCGTCATCGTCTCACCTGTCCGTCCCTCGGTGAACTGAGCTTTCTGGTTCTTTCCGCTGAACGTCGACACCACGATCTTATAAAGCCGCCCCGGGGTCAGAGAGGTCAGCCGGTAACGCCGCGCCTTGCTGCTCAACGTCTCCGGAGGGAAAACACGAGTGTCGTTGAAGTGCAGAGTGACCTGGAGACGAGGAGACGACAGGACTCAGAAATGATCATTACGGTGTGTTGATGAAGATAAAACTGAATAAAGGAGAGGTGAAGAGGACAACAAACACACACCTCATAGTGATCCACGTCTCCGGGGGCGGGGCTCCAGGTGACGGTCAGATCACCTGTTCCTGCGTTGTCAAGCCTCAGATTCCCAACAGCAGCTGGAACTGAGAGAAAGAAAACACAACCAATAAAAACACAACCCACACGAGAGACGGTGTTTGTGCCGCTGGAGTCGGACTCACAGGTGCTTCCGTGGGTGGAGACGCTGCTGACCAGGTCTCCGCTCCAGGTCTCCACGGTGACGGTGTACAGCCTCCCCGGCGTCAGCGACGAGAAGTCGCACTCGTTGTGTCCGGCGGAGACGCTCCTGTTCTGCAGGACGCTGTTGTTGTAACGGATCAGAACCACGTAACGGTCCAGAACTCCAGCTGCCTGATGCCAGGAAACCTGAAGACGACAGAGGAACGGTCAGCGCTCAACTTAAACTTGAACTTTTCCTGTAAGAGCTTTGAGAGCACTTATACTTAAATAATTATACTTGCCAACATTTGAATTTTAGAAACTGACAAACTGACCTTGAGGAAGTCGTCTCGTGCCGTGTGAACAGCGTCCGGGTTCTGCACAGTCGCCGGTTCTGAAGACGGAAGAGAACAAAAAGAAAAACTTTAAGTGTAACTCACTTTACACTTAAAGTTCACAAAAATAAATCATCTTATTAACATGAATCTGATATAATCATGATTCTTCTCACGTGTTCTTGTTTGAACCGTCGTGGCGTTCTCCAAGTCTCCGCTCCGCGTCACTATGACGACAGAGTACAGTTGCCCGGCAACCAGCGAGCTGAAGGAGCACTCGGGCGGCGAGGAGCGAGACACGGGCAGCATGTGGATGATTCGATTCCCGGCCTTAAGACTGACCTGGTAGCTGTCCACCACGCCCACCGCTGGCCGCCATGACACGTGCAGGGCGTCTGAGCTGCCGCCGTTGGAAACGGTTACCTCGGTGACCGTCGCCGGGGCTGAAAGAAGAAGACAGCAGCGGAGAAAAACACAGAATTGTTTTATTCAGTTTCATGTTTCAAAAGAGGAAGAAATGTTTATAAAATTAGATTTTTGTCACCAAAATAAACGACATGAGAAGTTATTGATCTGAGAGAAACACAGTGAATTCTGTCTGTCGACCAATAGGAGGCCTTCTGAGGGAGGTCTGGGTGGGGTATGGTTCTGTTTACTCAAGTGCTGATTGGTTGGAAGGTGAAAACACACACACACACACACACACACACACACACACACACACACACACACACTTCCTGCTCGGAGCACCTATTGTGTTCCCACATAATGTCCCAGTTATTTTCAGGACAGACTGTGTGTGTGTGTGTGTGTGTGTGTGTGTGTGTGTGTGTGTGGTGCGTGTGTGTGTGTGTGTGTGTGTGTGTGTGTGTGTGGTGCGTGTGTGTGTGTGTGTGTGTGTGTGTGTGTGTGTGGGTGTGTGTGTGTGTGTGTGTGTGTGTGTCAGCAGGAGTGTATTATGTGATAACATCAGAGAGTTTTTAGAACAATGGCTGAAATGCCAAAAATGAGACACTCCCAGTGCTCCGCTCAAAGGCTTCCTGCCGGACACACACACACACACACACACACACACACACGTACTTGTTAACCTCGGGACCTTTAAGCGTTTGTAACTCTGACGTTCTTCTATTAAAACATAAAGGTCGAGAAAACTAAACTAAACTTTTTACAGACAAAATGAAACAACGAGTCTTTGAATCTCTTCTTTACATTAAATCTGCATCACTGAGTCGATTCTGCTTTGATCTTTTCTTTAATTACATTAAGCTGCTTCTCTCACTACAACGCTCATCAAAGAAACATCTGTCATTTGTTTTTGATGTAAATCTTAACAAATAATAAAAGTTTACTTTAATAATCTATTTTCTAGCTGTTTTTCCTGATCCTCATCACAACTGAGCTGAGACAATATTAATGGGCCAGCTCAGCATCCGGATCAGATCCAGAACCTCTGGAGGAATAAACTCCTGGAGTCTCATCAGGTTCTGTTCTGATCCGTCGGGAGCAGAACTCAGAGAACACTTTGTAACTTGTGGGATTAAAAATGTGATTCATCTTCACTCGTGTTGATCAGCCTGACTGCAGCAGTGATCCGGAGCGGACCTGCAGGTTCTGTTCTGTCGACTGCTGACTGGAGCTGGAGGGGAAATGGACTTTACTTCATGAACGTAACGTTACAGAGAGGAGACAGAGAACCAGAACCAGAACCAGAACCAGAGTCTCTGCTGAGTGCTGACTTAGTTTAACATGCAGTAAAATATTCCGGCTGTTTGTGGTGAACGAACTCAAACGATCCTGCAGCTGAACTCGTTTCTCTGATGGTGAAAACTTTAAACTGATGCAGAACTTTGTGGTGATGTTGTTGGACGACGACGTGTTTTCTGCTCTGCTCTGTTTCAGGACTGTTGTTTGGACCGAGTTCTGGAGTTTTTCCTGTTAACAGCGACTGAACGTGTTCGAGAGGAAACGAGTCCTGCATGAGAAACTCGTCTCTACGCAACAGAAATCTGACTGACTGCCAGTCATTGTGTGACATAAGTGCTGACATCTGTACAGAAACAATCAGCTCAAAACACAAATGTTGGTTTAAATCTTCACATGAACTCTGTGATCGTTAAATATCAGTTTTATGATGAAATAAACTAAAAACATTAGAATCAGCTGTTAAATAACTCATAATAAGAAATGTATTTCACTAAACTGTCATGTTCTCATCATTTTCTAGAAGCTTCCTGAAGCTTCTCTGTAATCTGGTGCTAATATTTGCCAGTCAGTTGTGATTGATTAGTTCCAATTAAAGGTGTAACCTGATGAGTCTGTTAATCAGAGCACATCAGGTCGGCTGAACATTAACAGAGTTTCTTTTTATAGAATCACATCATTCGTCTTGTGAGAAACGATTCAGAGTTTACAGCCGTAAACTAAGTCGTGTTCTGCAGCGACTCACCGGTGCGTCCGTCCAGACTGATGGACTTCGACTGCAGCCTCCCGCTGACGGTGGCGGCCTGCAGCCTGTAGGGGGCGCCGGGGGTCAAACCAGGCAGAACCAGAGAAGAAGAACCAACTGGAACGCTGAAGTTCTGAAGGATGACACTGTGGAGGAGGAGAACAACTGAGTGTCACTGCTGTTACATTTAACTCTAAATCTTTTTACACCCTCATACCAGCTTTTAAAATATGTGATCCTTTCAAAATAAAAGTCAAGCCAGTGTTCAGCTGGTGGCTCCAAATCTAAAAATTCCAGAATAAAATTTTAAAAATAATGTTAAATTTATCTTGTGATTCTTTGGAGGTTGTTGGACGTCTTCACGGGATTAAACTTAAAAACATTTTCACGTTTAACAAGCTGACAGAGAATTTTAATATCTATTGTTTTATTCTTGTTTTTGACGTGCATGTTTCCACAGACACACCTGTCCTGCAGCAGGGTCAGCGTGTACGAGTCCACGTCTCCTAGAGGTTTTTCCCATGATGCCTGGAGGCTGCTGATGCCAGAGCTCCTCAGAGTGATGGTGCTCAACGCCATGGGAACTACAGCACACAGACACACACTGAGCGATCACTTTATGACCCAGTAAATCAAAAAGAGATGAGAGAAAATGTTTTCCTGTGTGAATTTATTTGTATATTTGTTATGTGCATAAAACTTGAACATTTTTAAGGTAAAACAAAACAAGGAGAAGTGAAAGTTTGCTCTGCTGTAAGACACCTGTCCTCCCCTCCACTGACACGGAGGCGTTCAGACTCCAGCTCCTGGTCGTCACGGTGATGGTGTACAGCCTCCCAGGTGTGAGCACATTGAAGGTGCACTCCCTCATGTTCGACTCCACCTTCCTGGTATCCACGGTGATGTTACCTGCGGGTCACAGGAGGAATTATTGACATCAACGATACATTAGAGTTTGAAAAAAGAGACGATTAAACTTGAAATGTTTTTCATCTCACCGTGGCGAATGGTCAGGAAGTAGTCGTCACGTGACCCAGAGGGGGCGTGGCTCCACATGGCGCTGAGCGACGTCTCGTCCGCGTGTCGAATGTGGAGGTCCGACACCGGCGCCGGAGCTGCAGAGAGAGTTATTGATGAACACGTTTGTATTTTGCTGTTTAACATGTTTCTGCAGTTTGTATATTTTATGGTGGTTTATTTCTGCAGTGATCCGACCTGTCGCTCCGTCACAGCTGCTCTCAGCCATCAGTCCTCCGCTCTCCACCCTCAGCACAGCTCTGTACAGCCTCCCAGGCGTTAGTCTCGTCCCAGGGAAGCTGTAGTTCACCGCCTCCCGGTCCAGAGTGGTGTTGACTAACTGCTGTGAGCCGTCGAACAGGAACAGCCCGTAACTCTCCCAGAGGCCCGCGGGAGGCGTCCAGGAGAGGAAGAGTCCTCCAGAGGACGAAGAGGACATCGAGAGGAAGGACGCCACCGCCGGAGCTGAAGAACAAACACAGGGTGAGAAAAAGAACAGAAAATAAAAGTGTGAAGGAAAAAGAAAAAGAACAAAATCTCACCTGTCCTGGCGGTGACTTCTGATTGGTTCGTCAGCTCGCCGCTCCTAGAAGTCACCACGACCTGATAGGCTGAGCCGGGAGTCAGCTGATCTATGGTGACCTCTGTGGTGTTCGGAGGAAGCATCATCTCCCAGCGGCTCGTGTCATTGGTCGAGATGGTGACAACCAGCGAGTCCAGGTCGCCTTCTGGCTGTTGCCATGACAACGACAGGCACGTGCTGTTGTTGTCGGCGGTGACGTTTGAGACGGCCGCCGGAACTGAAGAGAGATTCAGACAAAGAGTTATTTACGTCTTTACTTCCTGTCTTCTTCTTCTTCTCTACCTGTCTTCTTCTTCTTCTCTACCTGTCTTCTTCTTCTTCTCTACCTGTCTTCTTCTTCTTCTCTACCTGTCTTCTTCTTCTCTACCTGTCTGTCTCTACCTGTCTTCTTCTTCTCTACCTGTCTGTCTCTACCTGTCTTCTTCTTCTCTACCTGTCTGTCTCTACCTGTCTTCTTCTTCTTCACTACCTGTCTTCTTCTCCTCTACTTTTCTTCTTCTTCTCTACCTGTCTGTCTCTACCTGTCTTCTTCTTCTTCACTACATGTCTTCTTCTTCTCTACCTGTCTGTCTCTACCTGTCTTCTTCTTCACTACATGTCTTCTTCTTCTCTACCTGTCTGTCTCTACCTGTCTTCTTCTTCTCTACCTGTCTGTCTCTACCTGTCTTCTTCTTCTCTACCTGTCTGTCTCTACCTGTCTTCTTCTTCTTCACTACCTGTCTTCTTCTCCTCTACATTTCTTCTTCTTCTCTACCTGTCTGTCTCTACATGTCTTCTTCTTCTCTACCTGTCTTCTTCTTCTTCACTACATGTCTTCTTCTTCTCTACCTGTCTGTCTCTACATGTTTTCTTCTTCTCTACCTGTCTGTCTCTACATGTCTTCTTCTTCTCTACCTGTCTTCTTCTTCTTCACTACATGTCTTCTTCTTCTCTACCTGTCCGAGCCTGGATCGTCTCGCTGTTCTGCAGCCCGCCAGCCTCCGTCACCATGGTAACGTTATACAGTCGTCCTGGCGACAGGCCGATGAGTTTGTCTTGTGTTGCCGTGCTCTCTAACGTCTTGTTGATCAGCAGATCTGCAGAAACAAAGACGATTAGTCTCGTTATCATTATTGTTGTTGTGTCATTTCTTTTCTTGCCGTTGATGAATCTCGACAGACGCACCTGAACAATCCCACAGCTGCAGCCGGAACCGCTGCGTCCTGCCCGGGCCGGCCAGCCAGGAGAGACCCAGGCTGGTGCTGGTTCTGGAGGTCACAGCCAGGCCGCTGACCGCCGACGGCTCTGATGACACACACACACACACACACACAGAAAGCAACACACACATGTTTGTGGGTCATTCTGCATAATAAATACTTTTAGTTTATTTCAATGCTAAAACTTCAGAACTTTTGAATGCCGGATTTGTCGTCTTTCCACAGGTTGGTCAGATGAGAAGACGCTACCAGCTTCATCTGTGTGACCAGCCTTCAGACGGCAGCCGAGCTCAGCATGAAGTCTGGGTAATTTACACACTGTATCCTAAAACAGTCGGGACTGTTCCTTTAAAGTGATTTATCTGTTATGAGGTTCGGGCGGGCGGCAGGAAGAGGATCCACGGCCTCGATCTGTGGCCTTGTCATCAAAGTGTGAGCGCGGTGGGAGTCCTGTTGACACACACACGCACACACACATACGCACACCCACACACACACACACACACACACACACACACCCCTGCTTCTCTTCAAGTCGTCCGCCTGTCTGAGAGCTCCCCACTTCCTGATTTGTGTTTTCCCACAATGCCGCTCTGTGTGTGTTTTTGTGCCGCTGTGTCGCCAACTAGAGCTTCAGACTGAAGTCAAACAATATTATCAGGCAGCGACATCACAAACTGAACTGCTGATGTTTCTGCATCTTCACTTACTGAGTGTTAAGGTAAACAAGTATTCAGTAAAAGTAAAAGTACTGACACCAGACTGTAAAACATTTAGCTCCAAGTAAAAGTCCTGAACTCAAAATGTGTTTGTAAGAAAAAAGTTTGTTAGAATAATCAGGAGGATGAACGTCAGATAATAATTCTGCTGTCGTGATGAGAACTTCCATTAGCACATTCACTGTTAGCATCAAGCTAACAGTGTGAAAACAAGAATCATGGCGTCTACAGTATCTGTTGTTTTCACACCTCACACTTGTTGTCTATGTGGGAAGCCATGCAATGCATTCTGGTAGTTCTGCATTTGTGTTTCGAGAGACAAGATGCACGTGCAGCGTTTTTTCTCTCACCACACAAACGCTTCATCTCAGCGCCCCTGAACGCACCGTATATGGACACGAACATGTCTCTGCTGAGCTGTTTTTGTGGTGTAAGAGAACGTTTCAAAATAGACGCCATGTTGGTCCGTTTGCAGCGACCCATGAGTGGCGTTCGTCCAATCAGGTGCAGCCATTAAGGGAGGGCGGAGCCTGTTTTGATCAGACATGTGAAGCTGGGAAACGTCCAAATAACTGATACCTGAAGATAAGATCAACTAGTCAAAAAGTGATATTTCCCTCTGAGATGTCAGTGAGTAGAAAATACTCAAATGACCCAACAACAGTACTCGAGTAAATGTACTTAGTTACATTCGGCTCAGACAGGTAAAAGCAAACCTGCAGAGGTCATGTGAACACTGAAGGTCAGAGCGCCTCCGGAGATAACAAACAGCTTCAGTACAAGTGTTTTCAATCGCTGAGAAGGTTACAGTCCGGACTCGACTGGGTGCAGTAACACCCGGTTTCCTCCACACACACACACACACACACACACACACACACACACACACACACACACACACACACACACACACACACACACACACACACACACACACACACACACACACACACACACACACACACACACACACACACACACACACACACGCCCTTTCCCAGTGCTTCCCACAGAACAAAGAAACAATGGAGGCAGGAAATGGCTGAACCCTGAGCTCTACCCACGATGGAAATACACACCGAGGGTCCAACTTCTGTTCTGGAGGCCCGCCAGTGTGGACACAGCGCGCACACACACACAGTAGATGTACTTTTACTGCTCTATCACTCTCTCTCAGCAGGTCTCTGGTTCCTGTGGCTAATCACAGAGCTACAGAGAGGGGAAACTACATGACATTAACTCTGACACACACACACACACACACACACACACACACACACACACACACACGGAGGTCGTGTTGTGTCCTCTCACTTCAAAGGACTGCAGGTCAGAGGAGATGAAACAATAGAATATGTGACTGAATGTTGTGGAGGCTGTTTGACTTCAGACGTCTCCAACATGTCAGTGCAGCTCGTTTCCAGGTGAGGAGACAAACGGACACTTTGATTCAGTTTCTGTCTACAATTCTGAAATTATTCTGAGATCTTTTATCTTTTACTCTCTCAGAAGTTTGACTTTGTTTCTCAGAAATCTCAGTTTGTATGAAGTGTTGTTCGATGAGAGATTAATAACTCTTTGAACCGTGACATTTACTGAGACGGTTCTCGTGCTGTGAAAATCTCATTACTCAGGATATCTAAAAGAGAACTGAAACAAATTAGGTGGTCAAATAGAGATGCATTCTGGGTAAACGCCCATGTTGTGACTTCATGCCTGATTAAACCTCTTTGATAGTTCCTCTTTCACATCATAAAAACTGTCAACAGAACGTAACCTTTTTATTTCTGGGTGCGTTTGAAGCACAAAATGTCTGATGGCACATTTATGGATATAAATAAACACTTCACAGACTCAATGATAACAAACAGTTGAGTAGAGTTGAGTGAAGGTCTTACTGGTGTTGGCGGTGACGTTGGCCGTCTCCTGGTCTCTCTGGGACTGGACCTGCAGCTGGTACGAGGTTCCAGGCTCCAGCTGATCCAACACGCAGGTGAAAACATCTCCTCCCTCCTTGTTCCCTCCGTCCTCGACTCCTAGCTGGTTGGTCACCAGATAGTTCGCTCCCGTCTCCTCCTTCGCCTCCTCCCGCTCCTCTCCTTGCTCCCTCCCTCCGATCTCATTAGTCTCTATCTCCTCGTCTCCTCTTCTTCTTCTTCTACACTTGGCGCCGTCTCCTCCGGCGTCCAGAGCCGTCAGATTGAAGGAGCAGTTCTGTCCAGGTGTGTTAACGGTCAGTGATATGGAGTCCAGGCCGGACGCTGGCTCAGACACTGAGATGCTACATGAGACGGACTGATTCTCTGCAGGAGCTGCGCTGCTCAGAACCTGAAGAAGAAACAAGACCGACGTCAGTAAAACAAACAACAGAAGGATTCTTGTTTTTACCACTCAGGTGACCAAAAACCTGTAATGCTGCTCTATTGAAAACATGTGTTCATGTTAGGGACAATTTATTTCACTACTGAGCAGTTTTAACAAAGTAAAACTCATCTCGAACCATCACTGCAGCAAAATCCACCCTGAAGCCCAAAGGAAGGACTACATGTTCAATTACATCTACTGCATTTGATGCATTTAAAATTTGTGCATAAAGAAACCTGAAAAAAGGGGAAATGAAAAATACTGTTAAAAAAAAAAGTTTTCATGATTGTCTGAGGTGGAAAAGTTTATTTAAAACAAATTAGCAGTTGGCTGACTGATATGGCTTTAAAATAAAATAAACATGACGTCGAGCTGACGACAGTCTCGGCTCAACACGAAGGACAAAACAAAGTCTGACATTTGGCTTTAAAGTCCACAGGAGAGTGATTCATACTCAGATCGAGACTTTGGGTGAAGTTTGACTTTGATCCTATTGTTCTGAAAACATTTCACTTGATCCTGAGCTGCAAACATTAATTTAGAAAAAGTTCACCCAAGGATGATAAACCGAGTCCTCCTCCTGATGATATAAAGAGGAGGACTTTATATCATCAGGAGGAGGAGGAGGAGGACTTTATATCATCAGGAGGAGGAGAGGAGGACTTTATATCATCAGGAGGAGGAGAGGAGGACTTTATATCATCAGGAGGAGGAGAGGAGGACTTTATATCATCAGGAGGAGAGGAGGACTTTATATCATCAGGAGGAGGAGAGGAGGACTTTATATCATCAGGAGGAGGAGAGGAGGACTTTATATCATCAGGAGGAGAGGAGGACTTTATATCATCAGGAGGAGGAGAGGAGGACTTTATATCATCAGGAGGAGAGGAGGACTTCATATCATCAGGAGGAGGAGAGGAGGACTTTATATCATCAGGAGGAGGAGAGGAGGACTTTATATCATCAGGAGGAGGAGAGGAGGACTTTATATCATCAGGAGGAGGAGAGGAGGACTTTATATCATCAGGAGGAGGAGAGGAGGACTTTATATCATCAGGAGGAGAGGAGGACTTGATATCATCAGGAGGAGGAGAGGAGGACTTTATATCATCAGGAGGAGGAGGAGGACTTTATATCATCAGGAGGAGGAGAGGAGGACTTTATATCATCAGGAGGAGGAGAGGAGACTTTATATCATCAGGAGGAGGAGAGGAGGACTTTATATCATCAGGAGGAGGAGAGGAGGACTTTATATCATCAGGAGGAGGAGAGGAGGACTTTATATCATCAGGAGGAGGAGAGGAGGACTTTATATCATCAGGAGGAGGAGAGGAGGACTTTATATCATCAGGAGGAGAGGAGGACTTTATATCATCAGGAGGAGGAGAGGAGGACTTTATATCATCAGGAGGAGGAGAGGAGGACTTTATATCATCAGGAGGAGGAGAGGAGGACTTTATATCATCAGGAGGAGGAGAGGAGGACTTTATATCATCAGGAGGAGGAGAGGAGGACTTTATATCATCAGGAGGAGGAGAGGAGGACTTGATATCATCAGGAGGAGGAGAGGAGGACTTTATATCATCAGGAGGAGGAGAGGAGGACTTTATATCATCAGGAGGAGGAGAGGAGGACTTTATATCATCAGGAGGAGAGGAGGACTTTATATCATCAGGAGGAGGAGAGGAGGACTTTATATCAGGAGGGAGGAAGGAGGACTTTATATCATCAGGAGGAGAGGAGGACTTTATATCATCAGGAGGAGGAGAGGAGGACTTTATATCATCAGGAGGAGGAGAGGAGGACTTTATATCATCAGGAGGAGGAGAGGAGGACTTTTATATCATCAGGAGGAGAGGAGGACTTTATATCATCAGGAGGAGGAGAGGAGGACTTTATAGCATCAGGAGGAGGAGAGGAGGACTTTATATCATCAGGAGGAGGAGAGGAGGACTTTATATCATCAGGAGGAGAGGAGGACTTTATATCATCAGGAGGAGAGGAGGACTTTATATCATCAGGAGGAGAGGAGGACTTTATATCATCAGGAGGAGGAGAGGAGGACTTTATATCATCCGGAGGAGAGGAGGACTTTATATCATCAGGAGGAGGAGAGGAGGACTTTATATCATCAGGAGGAGGAGAGGAGGACTTTATATCATCAGGAGGAGGAGAGAGGACTTTATATCATCAGGAGGAGAGAGGAGGACTTTATATCATCAGGAGGACTTAATCATCAGGAGGGAGAGGAGGACTTTATATCATCAGGAGGAGGAGAGGAGGACTTTATATCATCAGGAGGAGGAGAGGAGGACTTTATATCATCAGGAGGAGAGAGGAGGACTTTATATCATCAGGAGGAGGAGAGGAGGACTTTATATCCTCAGGAGGAGGAGAGGAGGACTTTATATCATCAGGAGGAGGAGAGGAGGACTTTATATCATCAGGAGGAGAGGAGGACTTTATATCATCAGGAGGAGGAGAGGAGGACTTTATATCCTCAGGAGGAGAGGAGGACTTTATATCATCAGGAGGAAGAGGAGGACTTTATATCATCAGGAGGAGAGGAGGACTTTATATCATCAGGAGGAGGAGAGGAGGACTTTATATCATCAGGAGGAGGAGAGGAGGACTTTATATCATCAGGAGGAGGAGAGGAGGACTTTATATCATCAGGAGGAGAGGAGGACTTTATATCATCAGGAGGAGAGGAGGACTTATATCCTCAGGAGGAGGAGAGGAGGACTTTATATCATCAGGAGGAGGAGAGGAGGACTTTATATCATCAGGAGGAGAGGAGGACTTTATATCATCAGGAGGAGGAGAGGAGGACTTTATATCATCAGGAGGAGAGGAGGACTTTATATCATCAGGAGGAGGAGAGGAGGACTTTATATCATCAGGAGGAGGAGAGGAGGACTTTATATCATCAGGAGGAGAGGAGGACTTTATATCATCAGGAGGAGGAGAGGAGGACTTTATATCATCAGGAGGAGGAGAGGAGGACTTTATATCATCAGGAGGAGAGGAGGACTTTATATCATCAGGAGGAGAGGAGGACTTTATATCCTCAGGAGGAGGAGAGGAGGACTTTATATCATCAGGAGGAGAGGAGGACTTTATATCATCAGGAGGAGGAGAGGAGGACTTTATATCATCAGGAGGAGGAGAGGAGGACTTTATATCATCAGGAGGAGAGGAGGACTTTATATCATCAGGAGGAGAGGAGGACTTTATATCCTCAGGAGGAGGAGAGGAGGACTTTATATCATCAGGAGGAGAGGAGGACTTTATATCATCAGGAGGAGAGGAGGACTTTATATCATCAGGAGGAGGAGAGGAGACTTTATATCATCAGGAGGAGGAGAGGAGGACTTTATATCATCAGGAGGAGGAGAGGAGGACTTTATATCATCAGGAGGAGAGGAGGACTTTATATCATCAGGAGGAGAGGAGGACTTTATATCATCAGGAGGAGAGGAGGACTTTATATCATCAGGAGGAGGAGAGGAGGACTTTATATCATCAGGAGGAGGAGAGGAGGACTTTATATCATCAGGAGGAGGAGAGGAGGACTTTATATCATCAGGAGGAGGAGAGGAGGACTTTATATCATCAGGAGGAGGAGAGGAGGACTTTATATCATCAGGAGGAGGAGAGGAGGACTTTATATTCATCAGGAGGAGGAGAGGAGGACTTTCTATCATCAGGAGGAGAGGAGGACTTTATATCATCAGGGAGGAGAGGAGACTTTATATCCTCAGGAGGAGAGGGGACTTTGATATCATCAGGAGGAGAGGAGGACTTTATATCATCAGGAGGAGGAGAGGAGGACTTGATATCATCAGGAGGAGAGGAGGACTTGATATCATCAGGAGGAGAGGAGGACTTTATATCATCAGGAGGAGGAGAGGAGGACTTGATATCATCAGGAGGAGGAGAGGAGGACTTTATATCATCAGGAGGAGGAGAGGAGGACTGGGTTCATCATTCTTGGGAGAACTATTCCTTTAACATCCAGCCGACCAACAGCAACAACAGACTGAGGGCGGCAGGTTTGGCTCCAAAGCCAGGCTAGCTGTTTCCCTCTGCTTCCAGTCTTTATGCTAAGCTAGGCTAACCACGTTCAGACTGCATTTCTGAAAGTGTCACAGATTATTCCTCTAAAATATCCTGAAGATGAAAGTTTCAAACTCCAGCACATCTCAGACGGAAACACTGTTAACTCCACTGTTACACTACTCAGAGTACTTTAAGTCAAAGTAACTGAATCTTAGCGTATAGAGAAGAACAGATGTGGAAACAATGGATCTTCTGTGTTGCTGCCAACAAAGCATGAGATGGATTCTGATGGAAGTTAATCAGCTGCAGCTATTTAAAGAAACTGTAACCTCCAGTTTTTATCACTTTTAGGGTTCAACAACAATCAGGGATTCTGAATCCTGGAAGGCAGAACAGGAAATACAATCATTTGTCACTGATAATGAGGTTCAGTGAGGTCAGAGACAAACAATAAAGCAGGGAGGACAGACAGACAGAGAGAGAAGGAGATGATCGTGTGAGAGAGGTGAAAATTATCTTAACGCCTAGCTTAGCATAAACACTGGAGGCGGGGGGAAACTGTTAGCCTCCTGCTAGCTCAACCGTAAGTTAAAAAATCCAACTTGTGGTTTTAACGTTGAGTGTTGTAGATATTTGTTGACCAACGACGACTTAAAGAACGCAGAACTTTTTAAAACGTAATAAAACAACCAAAAAAATCCTGAAATATCTCCACACAGCTCGCCTGCTGTGATTAAAGTCTCCAGAAGCCACAAGCTGAACTGAGAAGATGATATTTAAATTTACGCCCTTAGTAAAGCAGAAGTCTTCTCTTCTCACTGCTGAGATAAAAGTGTCGGCGTGCAGCCGTCTGAAGAGTGAAGCTCGACCACATCAAGGAAATGTAGTAATAAGGAAAAAAAACTCATATTTGGTTAGTTACATCACGGCTCATTAGTTAAGAAATATAAAGATTTGGGGGTTTTAAGAAAAATATCTTGTGAAGTTCTTCAGTCAGAGCAACATTTATTTATTTTAATGGACTTTGTCTTTATTCTAGAGGTTATTTATTTTATATTCAGCACACACTTTTGTCCAAAGCGACTCACAATAAGTACATTTGTCACAAGAGAGAAACCTCAACACATCACTGTCGATAGAGTAAAATTTTAAAATAGAAACATTATTCAAGCCCTCATCTGACGATCGTAGCTGCTTTTTATCGAGGAGCTTCAGAACGTGAGAGCTGTGATTTAAACGCTGAATGTTTGAACGTCGTCTTTATCATTTATTCCCTCGTAAGTCCTGATTAGTGGAGCGATGAGGACGCTAATCATGTTTTATTCCGTTTGTCCGCATCGTCTTCTCCTGCAAAGAAAACGTACCGACTGCTACAAACGCCTTTGATGGAACGTTTTAAAAATACTGCTTTAACACTTTATTCTTCATGTTGTGTCTTAAAACTGCGCGAGAAAGTGACTTTTAACTCATTTCAGTAACTGAAGCAGAATGTTGGACTGCAGCAGGTGATGTTTCCACATCATTTCTGGTATAATGACAGAAATTTAAAACACATCTCACATCCTGAAATAAGCATTTATCTCTAACAGTGACGATCAGATTTCCCTTCAGATGCGGCTCAACTTCAGGAGCAGAACAACCAGCTGTTTTTAATCTTTTAAAAACACGACTTCTCCTCTCTAATCACTTATTTTCTCACTGTTGATATCCTGATACGGATGATAAAGGAATGAATTAGAGAGACTCACCGGGAGCAGCAGCAGCAGCGAGCTGACCCACAGGCAGCAGAGGTAACTTTGAGATTTACATTTCAGCATTTTGATCGTCCTTCAGATCCTCAGACGGAGCTCGCACCACCATAATCCTGAGGCTGAGGTAGAAGATGTGGCTTTAGATTCACTATTTCAAGCAGATTTAAAAAAGAAAATATCCCTCTGAGGTGTTCAGTAGAGTCCTGGAAGATTAGAAACTGTAAAATGAAACAGCTGTAATGAACTAGTTGGATATCCTAGTTACACAGAACAAATCCTGATATGACAAAAAAAAGATTTTTCCAGAATTTGAATCTCTTTTGTCCGTCGTCTCTGTCTCGTGTCCATCCTCTCTCGACCCTCTCACACTTCAGACTCAGGCGTTCCTCACTTTACTCTGGACTCCCTCCCTGCCTGTCTGTCTGTCTCACCAGCTGTCTGTCTCTCTTCCTGTCTGTCTGTCTGTCTGTCTGTCAGACTCTATAGTGTCGAGGCTGGGAGTCACTAACGGACTTCCTCAATCAGGCCAACAGCTCTGTGAGTCACTGTGAAGGCACGACTACAAACTCTGCCTGTTTCAGAAGCTATTTATAGTCCTGAAGCTCCAGCAGCAGCACACCGAGCTGCGCTGACGGCCGAGGTAGATGTTAAAAATAGAAGACGAGCGTTTGATTAATTCCCACTGAGACGAGTTTAAAGTTCGATTTGTCCCTTGTGGTCTTGTGATGCGTCTCCATCTGTGAGGGAGAAAATTCAGTTTTGGCTGCACATGAAATCTTCTGCTTTGGTTCTGGTGCTAGTTCTTAATTAATTGCGTTAATTAGAAGTTCAGACTAAACCAAATTACTCTAATGTTGAACAGGTGATAGTACCACCGATCCAGCTGTGGATCAACACCAGAATGTGACATTTTTGTCACTTTGACATCATAGTTTTAGTTTCTGGAGCTAAAAGCCCCAAAAAACAGCAACTTTGTCTGAAACTGTTTTTATTTTCAAAGAGCAGAAGCTAACAAATGCTAACTGAACGCTAACTGCAGCACAGAAGCTAACGGAGGCTAACTGAATGCTAGCTGCAGCACAGAAGCTAACAGAGGCTAACTGAACGCTGGCTGCAGCACAGAAGCTAACAGAGGCTAACTGAACGCTAGCTGCAGCACAGAAGCTAACAGAGGCTAACTGAACGCTGGCTGCAGCACAGAAGCTAACAGAGGCTAACTGAACGCTGGCTGCAGCACAGAAGCTAACAGAGGCTAACTGAACGCTAGCTGCAGCACAGAAGCTAACAGACGCTAACGGAACGCTGGCTGCAGCACAGAAGCTAACGGAGGCTAACTGAACGCTGGCTGCAGCACAGAAGCTAACAGAGGCTAACTGAACGCTGGCTGCAGCACAGAAGCTAACAGAGGCTAACTGAACGCTGGCTGCAGCACAGAAGCTAACAGAGGCTAACTGAACGCTGGCTGCAGCACAGAAGCTAACAGAGGCTAACTGCACGCTGGCTGCAGCACAGAAGCTAACAGAGGCTAACTGCACGCTGGCTGCAGCACAGAAGCTAACAGAGGCTAACTGAACGCTGGCTGCAGCACAGAAGCTAACAGGGCTAACTGCACGCTGGCTGCAGCACAGAAGCTAACAGAGGCTAACTGCACGCTGGCTGCAGCACAGAAGCTAACAGAGGCTAACTGCACGCTGGCTGCAGCACAGAAGCTAACAGAGGCTAACTGCACGCTGGCTGCAGCACAGAAGCTAACAGAGGCTAACTGCACGCTGGCTGCAGCACAGAAGCCAACAGAGGCTAACTGCACGCTGGCTGCAGCACAGAAGCTAACATTTACACTTATTTTATTTACATCTTCATCTTTATCTCTTGTTTCCATTCATGCTGTATTTCCATTTCTACTTTGCACGGATCATCTGGAAATAAATAATTTTCCCCCGGGGATTAATAAAGTATTCTGAAAAAAAATAAAACTTTATGACGAGATTTCATCAGGCAACAGGTGACATGTTTTCCTGCTGTGGTCCATGTTTGACATTTTGAGCCCGTTTTGCTTCCTTGTTTCAGACCAGCAGGAAAAAAAAGACCAAACTTCACATCAGGAGTTTATTGTAGTTCAAATGATTATTATTTTGGATTTGCACTTTTAAACATATATACGAAACTTGCAATCCAACAAATTATTTTCTTTATGTCAGAAATTAACTCAGGATGTTTTGTGGTGACATCTGTTAGATTTTTCAGCCCGTTCATCTTTTTCTGTCTAAAAATGTCTGAATTTTACAATCCATATCTTTAAAATCAGGTTTTTGTAGAAAGTTTCACTTCAGCCTCATTAACAGACACCAAACTCTCCAGTTTATTTTTCATTCACAGCCTGACTTATGGAACATTTTACTCCAGAAAACACGTCAAAAATATACTAAAGTGCACCAAGTGCAAAATGTCAGACTTTTCCAACAAACACAATATCTGAGATATTTTTATTGTCCATTACATGAAAATTAGGGTCCATTACAACCAAAAGCTTTCCAGGTATTTTGTGGTGCTCGTTTAACTTTGAAGACTTTATTAATCAGCAGTTTGTCTCATTACATCATCACTTCCTGTCATTACATCATCACTTAATTATTTTATTTTGAAACAGTCTATTCTTTGAAATTGGCGCTCAGTTATTATCAATATTTTCTTGGTTGATTTTGTTTTTGGAGTCTAAATTTATTTTGAAGAAAAATAAAAACTGATTGTTTGATACAGAAACCTTCATTCCAGCGTAAAGGTCAAACTGCTTTTGTTTCGGGTGGACGTGGCTACTTTTAGTCATCCACACCTCTTTCCTTCCTTCCTGTCTCCCTCCTCTCTCCCTCTGTCTCACTCTCTCCTGATAGAAGACAATATGTTTCGAGGAACAGCGGCGTCGTTCTTTGAGTCAGTCGGTCAGTTTGAGTCCAAAGACGACAGGAGTCGGGTTGTTTTCTGTCCCGTGTTTATGTACAGATTACAGGTAACAATATATTTGTATATAGAGCAGATTAAGAGGTTACAGCACGACTCAGTGGCTAATGTTCCGGACTATTACAACATTCAAGTTGATTAGTAATACAGTTAAAAACCACGTACACTGATATTCCCATCAGGTACTCTGAGCCGCAGCAGGAGCTCAAAGAGACGCCAACATTTCTCACTTTAACGTCGTTCTTCAAAACACTTTAAACACATTTAATCCGTCTTTTAATCACTAATTAATCTAGATTTGAACTGAAATAGGTGTTCAGATGAAGTCCGGTTGCTAACTGGCTAACCGTAGCATTCTTCATTTAACCAACACTACAGAAACTGTTAGCATGTTAGCATTTACATGAATGTTCCTGCTAACTGAATCTGCATGCTAGTTAGCGAGCTAGCTGTTGTATCTCTGAAGTTAGAAGCTTCCTTGAAAAGTTTCAAATAAAGTTTTGGAGTCTTGAACATTTTAACAGTCCTGTGACACTACCCACAATCCCCCTCACCGCCTGTACTGCAACAACGGCAGAATCAACGTCAATAAAAATAGTTTGTTATTTATTAATCATAACATACGGGAGAAATAAAACATTAAAAAGGTTTAATATGATTATCCTGGCAGCTAACCAACTTAAAAGCAACTCAAAGTTTTGTGTGGAACCATAATTTGGACCCGTCTGAACAACTCACCCAGAATCTAGAACTTCTTTAAAGATTATCTGAACTCTAAATACTTTTTGGTTTTGAATTTGGCCCTTTGAGCAAAATTTCATCACATTAGTGATGCTCTGTGTTCTGAGCCCCATGTTTCACTGGACCGGGCTGAAATCTGTCTCCAACATCTGAGAATCCTTAAAGATCGTTTACAGAATGTCTACAGTGACCAAATTAAAAACAAATATTTACAGAGATTTTGTTGAATCTAAAAGTAGTTTTCTTCATGACGTGACCCGGGAGGTTCTGACTGAGTTAATATGGAAAACTTAGAATTTTAGTTCTCGTGTCCTTTTGAGGAAACTTCCAACAAACGCACAGTCACATTTCCTATTTCTGCTAAAAGTTTGACTCCTGCATTGATATCCAACAACAAAGTCTGAAACGCTTTCAATGAAAACTAAACTCAGACGTGTTTTTCTCTACAATGTGCCGTCATGACAGCCGTCTAAAGTATAAAATGTGTAGCGTCGCTTTGAGCTCCGTCAACAGTCAACAACAGTAAAGTACAGGACATGAACCACCACCTACTGTACAGACACAATACTACGTCAGAGGCAGTGTGTGTTGTTGTACCCGCTGCAGAGGGTACGGAGGCCCGGTTCAACCCACTCTCTCCTCCGTCAGTTCAAACGCCACCAACAACCTGCAACATGTGAGACTGTTTCACCACTTTGAGTTTGAAATACTGAACTGACTGAAGTGCAGATTGTGTTGACGATGGTCCCAGTAGGCATGTTGGACGTGCAGACGAAGAGACGCAGGTCCGACGTCTCTCGATTGTATCACAAGAAGAGGAATAAATATAAAATAATTTGGTACATAGAAAAAGAAGAGTCTTCTAAGTTTCTCTCGTTTATTGTCCGTCAGCGGTCCCGACGCTCCCGACGTTCCCAGTTTTAGCAGCAAAGTCTCCGTGTTTGTGGTCCATGTTCTGTGATGTCACTGCCCACGTTGGGTTTAATAGCACTTTAACATGAACTGTACCATGTGACCTCATTTACACAGAGCGGATTAGACGTGTGTGTTGATGTTCTTCATCACTGTAGAAACCTCAGATCTCTGAAACGGGTCGACACCCCAACATGGAGACGTACTGGACTGAACCTTCTGTTTCTCCAGTTAACCAGCAATAAAATGTTTATTTATCATTTTCACATTTTTTCACTCAAGTGAAAATGTAAAAGAATCTGAAAATTTAAAAAATAAGAATAAAAATTGCTGAGCTGTCATTATCTGATGTTTAAAATGTCTCTCCCATCATTAACCCGTTCATTCATGCTGCACAGCTGTCAGATATTTGGAAGCCGTGGATCAACAAAGTTCTGTCCAATTACACAAACTATTAATACTTTTATTCAGATTTAAACATTTCTTTACTGTGTGATTGAACATCCACTCCAGCAGGTGTTGTGCTCCGAGGATGAACAAGACAACTATAATTAAATAACAGAGGAATTATTTCAAACATCTTATTTAGTTTAAAATGATTGTTTTCCCCGTCTGCTTTTCAGACAATGAACAAGATTGTTACAGTTGTTCTTGAATCCCTTTAAATACTTTTGAAGCACGTTGTCAATACACAACTCATTATGAGCACAAGTTTCCACGTGGTTCAGATTTTAAACAAACAAATAATTTGACTTTGTGATTTCATAGTTCATGAATGAAAGGGTTAAAACACTGAGGTGTGTCCGCCTCCCCACACTCTAATAAGTAAAGAATGAATTCAGTCCAGCTCCTGATGAGAGTCGATGATTTAGAGATGAGGTTTGTACCTTTCACGTAGTCGACAAATGGCTGATAACCGCTAAACACATCAAAAACATGTAAAAACTGTATAAAAATAAAGATATTATTACTTTGATACACCAAAATAACGCACTCACTAGATAACAATTTACACCAGCACATCGATGAGATGACTGCACCACGGTGAAGTAAATCATTTCACATTTTTTGGTATAAAGCAACGTATCACACAACGGGGGAATTGTCAATGCAAGAAACAGGATTCACTACGACACAGAGTGAAACTCTGAGAGCGAGCAGCTAAATGTTCTGTTCTATTGGTCCGAACGCTCAGTAAACTACATTCTCTTTAATTTGGCCTTTTGCTAATAAGCTAACAGGATTATCTTTATGTCTGGATCAAATATAAAAACTGTAACTGAAGCACCAAGTTTTATCTGGCGTGTGTTCAGCGAGCCTCCGTCTGTTTATACGAACTCATCCGTCTTTCTAAAGGTTTAAACATGATGGTGGGAAGTTGTGCACATATTAGATTATGGGGTCGATTACTTCCATCGTTTCATCAAAGATGAAACAATTATTTTGTTAGCATTCAAGAACTACAGCTCCCATAATTCTTAGTACATCTATTAAAGTCTAAAGGGAGCTGTACCTGTTGAATGAACATATTGTTGCGTGTGGTTTAGCAGTGGAATACTTGGTTTGACAAAATATTGAATTAGCATAGCGCGCTAATAACAGCATGAGCTTATGAAGTAGGTTAGCATCCATTTATTGACGTTAAAGCATACGGATTGGCACTAAACTACTAAAGCTAAAATTTGCCTCTACGAGATTGCTGTACTACAAGGACTAGCTTAGCAGGAGCTTATTTATCATTACATTGGTTTGTTAGCTTTTAGCATCTGTGGCTGGAGGGAGCCCCGTTTGTAACTTTAGCATTCCATAATCACAATTATGAAATTGGTTTTGTGCCGGTCAAACATGAAATCATTCTGATCAAAATGTTGTACTCGATTACTCTCTAATAGAAATAAAATGTCTAACGTTATTATCAGCTCAGCCCCCCCGCTCACTTCCAAGCTTGCAAATTAGCATTTGCACAAAACACTTAGAATGAATGTGTTCGCTAAATGATTGTGCTAGCTAGTTAGCAAGCTAACATTTCAGACTGCATGACATGAACGTTTAGCAACATATTTCTGAAAGGTTTAAATGAAGTGTTAATAATTGAGGCATCTGGGGGATGATGGAAATAGCTTTGAAGATATACTTTGCTCCTAAAGATTAACATTTTCACTTTATGCCAAAAGGTTTGGAAATTAAATTAAATGTGACGTACGGTTGCACAAAAGGTGCGAGGCTGGACGGGTCGGCTCCACAGTGGTATAGTAGTCTAACCAAAGGTGCAACCAGCTAACAGTCATTTCCAACAGCCTTCCTATAAGAACACCACGTTATAAAATCATTTTAAAATCCTATAAGACACAGAAACACAACAGTGTTATTGAACAATGTACCATCGATTTCAGTCAAACTACTTCTACGTTCCCATGACAGAAAAGAGGTAACAGGACAGTCTGGTTAGTTAGAAACACGGTCCGGCAGTCAGTGGTTAAGAGAAGTGAAGCGGGCAGATCCTCTGAAGAACCGCTCGCAAACACACATGAAGAAGAAACAGCAGAGAAGAAGAGCGGATACATCCCATTTTCAGAAATGTACCTTTCCCCTTTCCTTCAACAGGCCCCGCCCACAACAGTCCTCATTGGTTGTCCGTGTTGTCCATCAAACTCAAAAGACCTCCTCCAGAATTCCCAAATCTCAGAGATCGCCAAAGTCTCAGAGATCATACCTGCTAAGGACTCACTACGTTAGCACACTTCCTGGTTCAGGTCGACGCCTCCTGTGGTGCTGCGAGCTCATTGGCCGGTTTCTGCAGATAAGCGCGACTCGTACAGGATCAAGGCGTGATGGACGAACTCGTACTGCTCACCTGTCTGGATCATACCTCCTCTGCACAGACAGACAGACAGATTGTTAGTTATCAACACATCAGGCTGCTGGAGAAGCTAACACGGACATTAAAGCTTCATTAGTGTAACAGCTGTCGGTTACCTGTCGGCTCTGAGCTGGCAGGTGATGCTCAGAACATCCACCACTCCCTCCAGCTGCAGCTGTCGACAGCCTATCGTCGTAGCGATGAAGCAGCCTGTCCGACCAATCCCGGCACTGTAAGCAGAGCAGCGTGGGTAATGGAGTCATTGCAAAACAAATTTCAGGAGAAGAAAAGTTAATGTTCCTCTTTTTGTACCTGCAGTGGACGATAACCGGTCCGACGGTGGCAGCCGTCCTTCTGTCCGCCTCCACGTCGGCCATCAGCTGCAGCAGCGGCATCGTGGAGTCGGGGGTTTTGTGGTCGGGCCACGACGTGTACCAGTAATGCTGCAGCACGCGGGTTTGATTCCCACACTGCACACAAACACATATTTAAATCCTGAACATGAAACTATTCTTTGCTCAGCATTAGCAGTAATATGAACAGAGTGTGTACCTTGAGTGTGAGGCTGCGAGTGGTGTAGTGTTCACACTCTCTGATGCTGTTCACCAACACTTCTACCCTCCCGTAGATGCCCCGCTTCTCCGGCCAGTACAGAACACACTTCTACAGAGACAAACACAGACAGCCATGGTGGAAAAACATTCCTCTGTTTACTTTTTGTATCCTGTTTTTGATTTTCTGACAGTCCCTGGTCACATGTAGAATTTATCTCCATCAACATCCAAACGTCTCCTGCTTGTTCCTGAGGTCAAACAGTTCCCTCCAGGTGAGATTACCTCGTTCTTCTCCTTCAGTTTGGTGATCATGACGATGACGGGCGCCTCCTCCTGCCACGCCATCTGCCAGAAGTCGTTCACCGTGTTCACCATGGGACCCTGAGTGGCGATGAACGCCTTCTCGTCGCCTAGGTAACCCTGGAACAGGAGCCAATCAGATATTGGAATCTGCAGCCATGAGCTCAAGATGATCAGATTTATCCAACAGCAGGAAACTTAAAATACCACATTCCTACATTTAGTTTTATTAAGAAGACTCACGGCTGCTCTAAGGTTTAATGTGGAGCTGCCGGATGTTTCTAGTGAAAATATAACAAATATGAGTTTAAAAAATGTTTTCTCTGTGAGGTGAAATGCTCTTTAAGTACGTTGAATCCTCAGTATTTATC
>NC_044200.1:24308057-24340557 GCF_900880675.1 Sparus aurata | reverse complement strand
TTGTGTAAATTCAATTCGATTTCTCTGCGTATCACTTTGACTACAAGGAAAACATTTCTCAGGAAAAAAATGTTTATTTCTTGGCATTCATGAAGATTTAAAAAAACACAAAACTGCTCCATTATTTCTTCACATTATTCTTTCATATTTGTGGTAACAGATTCAGTTGCCCAGAACAAACTCCCCAGTTAAGGTGGAGAGTCATATTTCTTGATATCTGCGTTTAGAATAAGGGCATTAAGGGCGTCGACTTATTAAGCTGTTGTGCTATTAATGTTCAGAGTCTTTGTTTTAGTGCAGCAGTATTTTTCTCAGGAAACTGGAGTCGATTCAGGATCAAACTCTTCCCGTCATCAACCTAATTTAGAAATCAGGATACCGTTCCTTGTGTTTCATGGTTTCATATCAAAACCAGCCCTCGGTGCGTGGTGGGAGGGAACCCGTGACCTTGTGTTTGAAAACAGGAATGTTCAGTGTTTTTTAACTACTTACAGCAAACTCGGCGTGCAGCTTGTGCGTGTTGTTGACGAGGTCGCGGAGCTGCTGTCGTGTCAGCGGCCGGCCGGCGGACAGCAGATACTCTCGGGCCGCAGCCTCTCTGGGCGTAACCACGGCAACGTTCAGGGGCTCCACAGAGCCGAGAGCCGACATGTCCAACACCAGAGAGACATTAGAGCCCCGTCTGACAGGGACGGATGGGAGGGTGAAGACGTGGACGAGGGGGAGAGAGGGAGGGAGGGAAAATAAGACATGATGTTAGAACAGGACAGACTGAGAAGCTCCTCAGTTTCACTGGAGATTTATATCAACATGTTCTTGACATTATTCAGGTTTTGCAGATATGAAAGTTTTCTGAAGATGATGGAAAAAAAGTGAAATGATCTTGTGACGGTGTCAGAACAAAGGAAGAAGAACAAGAAGAGAAGACGAGGTGTGCTTTGATGGGCTGAGTGTGGGTGGACTCTCTTCGTCTGGCTACGTGTCGGCAGCTTCCTCTCCAGGATGCTGTTGCTTCCTATTCGTCTGATTGCTGATTGGCTGCCATCCAGAGTGGACAGCACACACACACACACACACACACACACACACACACATAAAGACACAGACACAAAGAAAAACATCCTGTTCTCACTCTCAGCCTGAAATCTTCCTTCCTTTTCGAACCTGAAGAAACACCCTGTGTTCTCCAGATTCCACACTGAACACTGATGTAACCAGAACAAAATGGCGTCCGAGGTTCGACTCTGCGGACGCGCTGTGAGTCAACGGAAGAGTTACGAGCAACAAATACGGGCTAAAGTGCTCGACTCTGAGCTGAGGAGCAGATAATGATGTTTTCTTTTCAGTTATGAAACGACTTAAGAGGAACATGAACCTCAGCCAATTTTTAAAGAGCTCTTAAAGCAACAAGCTGCTCAGAAAAACACTCAGCACACCTTTTTCCTCTGAACTGACAAGAAGGAGGTCGGCCTAATTTAACCAGCACTGTCCAGGTTTCTCACGCCCAAACTTAGCTTTCCCACAGATTCACCACTTCAGCCAGTCTACAGCCCAAAGCTCCAATAAAGAAACATCTTTCAAAGTCACAGAAGTTAAATCCAGGTGAACTGATCGAGCTCGGCATCGTCACCGAGGACGACGAGACACGTGCCTGTATGGAAGCATTTTCATGTGTTTTGTTTCTCCAATCATTTCCTTTTTTTAACATAGTCGTCAGGAATTTGATTTGGCAAGCTGGAAACAAAATCATAAACGACCCCCACCCCCCACACACACACACACACAGTGACCTCGTAAAGGACAATAAAGTAAACTGGCTAATAAGAAATAAAATATTATGTCATTTTATTTATTTCCAGTTGTCTGATCTTTTTTTCTGGACTTTTGGGGAAATACAGAAATAAAAAAACACTTCGTCAAAATATGCATATTAGTGCATTTTTGTGCGACGGGATGTGGATCAATAAACCTCCACAAATAAGACAAAACAAACAAAATACGTAATGTGAGCAAAAACTTCAGGCTGTCGCTGCACAAACAGAAGTATGGAGGCTCATTAATGTCGGCAAAAGAAAGAAAAAAAACTGATGATTAGCTCGACTTACCATCAAGAAACATGTTTAATTTTAAATGAGATAAATCAATTTAATCAAATTAATTTATTTAATATGAGATTTGTTTGTCAAAAGTAAAAACTCTTAAACTAAAATGAGATATTTAGTCAAATTAATGAGACTTGCTGAAGCAAATATAAGATGATTACTCAGACAAAACTTTGAAAACTTTTCTAAATCTAATTTTGAGATTTCTGTATTCAAAAAGATTAAATATTAATTAGTCAAAATGGTGAAATTAACTCAATAAACATAATAATTACCTCACAATGTTCTTTAAGATGATGACAAAGATCTTTACTTCATAAATCAAAATAATGACATTTACTAAATTAACATGATGAGATACTTCAACATTTAGACTGCGTCTTCCATCTGAGTAGACGAGGCGGAATTAACAACAACGCTGCTGCAGGCTGCTGATGGATCACTGTGACATAAACTCTGATATAAACTCTGACATAAACTCTGACATAAACTCTGACATAAACTCTGGTATAAACTCTGATATAAACTCTGGTATAAACTCTGATATAAACTCTGATATAAACTCTGATATAAACTCTGATATAAACTCTGATATAAACTCTGGTATAAACTCTGGTATAAACTCTGATATAAACTCTGGTATAAACTCTGATATAAACTCTGACAAACTCTGACATAAACTCTGACATAAACTCTGGTATAAACTCTGGTATAAACTCTGGTATAAACTCTGACATAAACTCTGACATAAACTCTGACATAAACTGTGACATAAACTCTGGTATAAACTGTGATATAAACTGATATAAACTCTGACATAAACTCTGACATAAACTCTGACATAACTCTGGTATAAACTCTGATATAAACTCTGGTATAAACTCTGATATAAACTCTGATATAAACTCTGGTATAAACTCTGGTATAAACTCTGATATAAACTCTGATATAAACTCTGACATAAACTCTGATATAAACTCTGGTATAAACTCCGGTATAAACTCTGAAATAAACTCTGATATAAACTCTGATATAAACTCTGAAATAAACTCTGATATAAACTCTGATATAAACTCTGATATAAACTCTGATATAAACTCTGATATAAACTCTGAAATAAACTCTGATATAAACTCTGATATAAACTCTGACATAAACTCTGGTATAAACTCTGGTATAAACTCTGGTATAAACTCTGAAATAAACTCTGATATAAACTCTGATATAAACTCTGGTATAAACTCTGATATAAACTCTGATATAAACTCTGGTATAAACTCTGGTATAAACTCTGATATAAACTCTGATATAAACTCTGACATAAACTCTGATATAAACTCTGGTATAAACTCCGGTATAAACTCTGAAATAAACTCTGATATAAACTCTGATATAAACTCTGACATAAACTCTGGTATAAACTCTGATATAAACTCTGGTATAAACTCTGGTATAAACTCTGATATAAACTCTGATATAAACTCTGATATAAACTCTGATATAAACTCTGATATAAACTCTGATATAAACTCTGATATAAACTCTGGTATAAACTCTGGTATAAACTCTGATATAAACTCTGATATAAACTCTGATATAAACTCTGATATAAACTCCGGTATAAACTCTGAAATAAACTCTGATATAAACTCTGATATAAACTCTGATATAAACGGTCTGACTGGTATGAAATCGGTCTGAAGCGGCTGTGATTTGTAGGAAATGCTTTAAGACATATTACATGTCCTGTAACCTGCCGTTCTAATGTTATCTAAGGAACACTGCGTTCTAACGTACTCTTTCCTGATATGAGCAGAAACATTTCAGAGGAAATCAGTTGAATGGGACGCCACCCTTCATATAAACATCGACCCAGGACGTGAACAGACGGGCTGCAGCGATGCTCGACGCGCTGACTGCAGTCCTGAAGTGCTGCTGAGGTTTCTGAACTATAAGCTGAGGACAAACATAAATATCTCCTGAGTGTCACGTACGCAGCTCAACACCTGACAGCTCAACAATCACAGGTTAGAGGTGACTGCACTCTAAACACACACACACACAAACACACACACAAACACACACACACACACACACAAACACACACACAATGAGTGCTCGTTAGGAGAGTTTCCGTCCGATCGTTACAGACTTGAGAGGGTTCAATTAGAAATATTTCTCTGTTTTTTATATCAGCAGGTGTTTAAGATGTTTACTGGCTGTTGTGTGACTCCTCCTCCTCTAAGAAGCTGCTTCAGTTTGTTGTGTAACACACACTTAGACACATCGACACACGTTATAATGAGGTTCAACCAAACCAAACCAAAACAGTGATCATTGGGGGGATTGATGCCAACAACCAACACATCTGGTTCACAGAGTTCACCAGGCTGATGTGGAACAACGTTTGTATGTAAAGTTCATATTTTCCTGCTGTGATCAGTTTTGACCAGCAGGTGTCTCTACGGACTACCTGAGAGTTCAGACAACAACAGAATCGACTCTTTGTCTCTGCTGCCTGTCGTCAGTCGGTCTTCACTGTATCACACAGTTCTGCTATACGATGTAAACATTAGATTACAGCCTACAGCTTCAGCTTCATGTCTGCAAACTGTGAAATAAAATATCCAATATAGTTGGACTTTAGTAAAAGTACTTAAAAGATGATGTTGAGTTAGCATTACTTTTGTTGCAGATAGCTCAGTAGCTCACATTAGCATCACAAGTCAGCTAGCTAATATTCGCTAATGAGTTTCTTTCACAAACATTTTGTTTGTTGCACTTTTAGTCAGAGAATCAAATTCAGAGTTGAGACTTTAAAGATTCTACAAACAATCCTTTAAGTGTTACTTATATTGTTGTTTGAAGTTTAATTCAGTTTGTTTGAAGATCAATAAATAAATAAAGAAAAAAAATGTTGCTGTCTTTCAGTTTTTGTGTGACGTGTTTTCGCTGACTCATCTGCAGAGGGGCGGGGTTAAATCACAGCACGTTACCTTTCCTGCAGTCCCGCAGCAGGTTTCATCCTGAAGGGGGAGGGGCAGGGCTTTAGCTCGTTACTGGCCGTCACCGGGGCAACGACGACTGGAGGGGCGGAGTCGCTGCTGCTGACAACGTGGACAGGGGCGGGGCTACGAGGAGAAGAGCTGTCAGACATGTTGTTTATTTCAATATATTCTTTAGGACTCACAGTCAGCTGACTCACCTGGGCACAGGGACGACAGGAGGAGCGAGGCGGCGGCAGGCTACGATTGGCTGCTGCTGGGGAATGGGCGTGGCTACAGCTGGAGGGAGCTCAGCTTGGACCATGCTTCCTGACGTCACAACCTGGACAACATTAACGTTACATTACTATCCTTTATTTCACCATGTGAGGGCGGAGACAGTCGTGGTGTCTGCTGCTGACCTTGGTGCCCTTTGACCTCTGGGCGGATTCTGGAGGAACAGTCGGGGTCAGGTGGAGGTCAGGGGGCGGAGCTTTCAGCTGTCTGTCAGAAACCTGAACCTTCTCTTTAAGTCGATACAAAACCTGATCAGACAGGAGAAGAAAAACACATGAATTAAAAGAACAATTTGCATAAAATTTATTTAAATGTTTGTTTTTTTTTTGTTTTTTTAAATTGGACATGTGAGCAGATTGTAACGTGACTTTAAATTTAGACCTTCCTCGTCTTTCTTGTCTGTCCGAGCCTGTGGAGGATTTGTTTGAGTTGTTAAAGGCTGCTGGACTGTAGATTTCTCTGAATTATTTTTAAGATTGTTTTTACTGTCAATACATTTCCTACAGTTTCTTTTCATATTCCTGCATACGTAGACAGGATTTCATAAACTGGAGCCAGAAGCAGGAAGATACAAAGTGTGTAGTCAACATGAAAACACACTTTTCAAGCTGCTTCAGTGATATTATAAGAGAACAAACAGCTAAATTGTGAGTGAAGAGAAAACTGTAGAAGACATGACGGATAAAAAGATGTCACATTTAGATTTATTGATCTGTATAGCTTTAAAAAGTTCTTTAATGTAACGTAAACAGATTTAACTTGTATCTCTGTACGAGTGCTCCCTCATGTGGAGGAAATGTCTCACTGCAACACACACTGGACTGGAGAGAAATAAATGTTTATGTTTATATAATTTATATACATTTTCTTTTAAAAATGTTCTTCATTACTACCATTCTATATTATAGTTTGTTTTCCCATCTCTTCATTTATGTGTGTGTGTGTGTGTGTGTGTGTAGCTGAAGTTGAGGACACAGTGACTTCTGACCACCACAAATTGGCTCACGGCAGTTGGCTGTCTGAGCCAATCAGAGCAGCCGGTGTGGACGGTTTAGCAACGTGTTGCATGATGTCAGCGATTATGTTGATCTGTGTGTGTGTGTGTGTGTGTGTGTGTGTGTGTGTGTGTGTGTGTGTGTGTGTTCATGTGCATTCTTTTACTTCTATCTTTGCGAGGACCACTTTGAGATATAATGTGCATGTGCGTGTGAGACGTTACATTACCATTAAGCAGGTGATGATGATGACGAAGATGGTGAAGAAGAGGACGACGGCGTAGAACCCTTCTCTGTTCCAGACGTGATCCCTCTGCTCGCCCTGCAGGACGTTCTTCTACAGGAGACACAGAGAACACCATCGTCTTTAACACTTCCTGTTAAAACATCTCAGACTGTCTCGTCCTGCTGCAGCGAGGTGCAGATACTACCTGTGTCTGACTGTCACGAGAGTTTTACCTGAGTACAGCTGTCATTCCCACAGCAAACATAAAGGCTTAAATGCTTTATAGGAGTGCTTTCCACTCAACACCTCCCCTGCAGACCAAAGAGCAGCTATAGAGGTGCAGGAAGAACGTGTTTATGCAGGCTAACCCTGAAGTTAGCATCGCTCTGGTTCCCTCCACAGAAAGCCTGTGGGATTTCTATGAAGTTCATGATACGTATAGGTTTTGCTCATCAAGATCAACACCACTTTGTGATTTTTGAAGCGTAAATTAAATCTCAGTAGAGACTATCTTTGCTAACAGATTTCTGGTTTTAAGGACTTCAGACTGCACCTCTCTATAGCTGCAGAGATTTACTTCTGTAGTGTTGATGTGAGTGACAGTCTAAAGGCAGTTTCTTTGGTGTACTTCTCCTTTAAAGCAGACAGAGGAGTGAGTTTTGTTGTGTCTGCTCCTCACGGATCTGTTGCTGTAATATTATTACAGAGGAGCCGTCACATCTCTCATGCTGAGAGTAATAATATTAATATAATCTATAAAGCTGCTCTGTTCTTCCTCCGGCTGATCGATGGGACTTTAATACTTCCATTAAACTTTTAGCAGCAGCACTCGGCTTTAATAATCCCCATCCATCCTCTCCTCCGTCTCCACGGGGACTAACGAGGCTGCCTAACGAGCCACGGTTACCAAGGAGACGGAGCAGGCACACTTACAGTTTTAAAACACACACACACACACACACACACCTCAGTGGAGACTTCTGTGATGCCGAAGTGTCCCAGGTGGCGGTGAAGCACCTTGACGTTCAGTGATTGGATGACCTCCTCAGCGGGGCGGGGCTCAGAGATCCCCAGCCTATCAGAGGACACGAAGAGCTCGATGCCATTCTTCTTCTCCTGTAAGAGCCGCCAATCAATCAGTCAATCAATCGATCAATCAATAGGTGGAGTGTGATGTATGAACGGCGCGTTTCTTACATTCAGCCGGTTGATGTGCACGTGTCCTGCAGGAACGCCCAGCGCCGCCGCCACACCTTCTCGAAACCACCGAAGAAGACTGACGTTTAGCCTCCTCACGTCCACAGCCAGGTACTGAGAGAGAGAGAGGAAGAGACGGAGAGAGAGAGAGAGAGAGACGGGGAGAGAGAGAGAGAGAGAGAGAGAGAGAGAGAGAGAGAGAGAGAGAGACGGGGAGAGAGAGAGAGAGGAGAGAGAGAGAGAGAGAGAGAGAGAGAGAGAGAGAGCGATAGAGAGAGAGAGAGACGGGGACAGAGGGAGAGAGAGACGGATACAGAGAGAGAGAGAGACGGAGACGGAGAGAAAGAGAGAGAGATCATAAGTTAATTTCTGTTAGTTTGTATGAATGTGATGAAGGTTACACCTCCTCATCACTCTTCACACATCGACCTTTGCCCCTCAGCCAGGCATAAAAACTTTTCCTCCGTGTCAGAGTTTGTTTCCTCCGTGTCAGAGTTTGTTTCCTCCGTGTCAGAGTTTGTTTCCTCCGTATCAGAGTTTGTTTCCTCCGTGTCAGAGTTTGTTTCCTCCGTGTCAGAGTTTGTTTCCTCCGTATCAGAGTTTGTTTCCTCCGTGTCAGAGTTTGTTTCCTCCGTGTCAGAGTTTGTTTCCTCCGTGTCAGAGTTTCCACTCAGGTCGTTTTAATCGGTGGATGGAACTTGTGCTTACAGCAGACGGATGGAAAAACACTGAATGAAGCTGAATCTGCATCTCAATCTGTGCGTCTGGAGCCAGAACAGCAGATGCTGTCATGATGTGATGAACTACACCTTGTTGTCCTCCATCAACCCTCCAGTCCTCATCAATAATGCACAGTATTTAGTTGAAGTATGGAAATGTCTTGATTCAAAGATCCATCATGATGTGAACGTGGATGATTCTGCGATCATGTAGAGACAAGAGTGTAATCGGCAGTTTGCAGCCTGCTGATGTTGATTTTATTGCTTCAGCTGGACAATAAAGTTGCAACTTCACGCTCTTGCAACAAGCACAGGAATCATAGGGAACTGCAAAAGACACACAATGTGCTAAAGAGGCCTCCTGTTTGTCCTAATCAACAATTTTCAATTTAAACTTTTGTTTTCAGCTCTGACGGCTCTCCTTCTGTCAGACTACTGTCATATCTGGATCAGTGAAGATCAACAGATCATTGGTTTTGTATCCTGACAAAATCTTTATAAAAGCTATTTTACAACAGCTTGACTTTAGCCTGGTGGCTATCGGAGAAGCCTTCAGGGACTCAACAATAAACAATAAGTGACTGAAGTAGAGGTTTGTAACAAAGTCCAGTTTCTCAAATCTGTCCTGAGTAAACCCTCCTCACAAACAAATCAATAAAGGATCTCTGAAAGAGAAAGCAGAGGAAGTTTCCAGTCAGCTGAGAGGACTCTGGAAGTGACGCTGCAGGCTAATGCTAAGCTATCTGTGTAGTCTTTGAAGTGATTTCTGGCAGGTGCAGGTAGGCGGCAGCGGAGAGAAAACCAAACTTGGAGCATCACGGATCCTTCTTTTGATACAGAAGTGAAAACATATTTCAACCTGATTTAACTGCTCTGGTTTTCTAGAGCTTCATTATCAAATCAGCCAGATGTTGAATGTTGGAACAATTAAATCCTCCGTGTGTTCGTTCTGTCTCTGGATGCTTTCTGTTTGCAGCCTCGTCACCAAACAGATCGAACCGTAACATCACCTCCGTGTCTCCAGCTGGGTTATTTAATCTCCCCTCTAGTTTGGCTCCTCTGGTTTTCCCAACAGTCTCTCAGCTTTCATCCAAAGTGATACAGGAGACAGGTGAAACACACACACACACACACACACACACACACACACACACACACACACCAATGACTCATCCTGGATTTCACTCACATCTGTGTTGATTGGTTTGTGTTGCTGAAGTTGCCGAGACACAAAGTCTACAGAGGTCTTTCCCTCCTCACACTTAAAAGTTCTTCAATCTTGTGTTACACCGTGAATCTGTTTCTCCTCACGTCACAGCATGCTTGTGTTTTCTCCTACAACTTCCTGATGCTGGTGGAGATTTTTGAGAGTGAAGAAAACATGAAGCAGGAAGAACGAGGAGTCGGTTCTCGCTCTGAGTAACAAGGACATCTCGTTTGCAGTCAGCTGACTGTGACAACAGTCCCATATTTACTAATGTCACGGCTGAGAATGATGATTCTCTGTATCACCAAGTGAATATTATTAACTGAACAAATCTGACTCCTGTTAGTATCTTCCATCCAGCAAAAATACTGATTAAATAACAAAACAAATATTAAACGTGGGATGATTGTGTGAAACATCAATCGAAAAAGATACCAGAAGGAAATTTACTGAAGGTAGCACGATCTGAGACGAAGACGTGTCCACAAAAGTTGAAAATGTTTCATCTTAAAACAGAAAAATTTACAAATGTTACACCAGGGCGACCAAACAGCTCAACCATAATTTAAGATCATCAGATCTTCAATCCACATCAAGTTGTACCCGCCTGAACTCGCCTGATTTTATTCATCAAGAATTCCCTGAGGAATAAATAAAACTGTTCCTGGATCCATCCCTTTATCAGGATCACCACCAAAAGTTAATGAGGTCTATTCTGGGTCAAGACTCATTGTCCATCCAAGTTTGGTGGAAATCTGTCGAGTGGTTTTTGTGTAATCCTGCTGACAATCCAACCCACAGAGGAGGACTGGAGCTCCTGGTTAGTTCTGAGGTCTGTGTGAAGCCTGTTAGCTTCCTAACAACTAAAGCTAGCATCATCAGCTGCTGCAATAAACTTCAGCTACAAAAATTATACAATTCCTCAATTACACTTACTTATTTTGTCATTTCTTGGTAGACTCTCTGGTTCACCCTGAGTCAGTGTCCTCTGAGGAGCTACAGGTACCTAAAAGTTTGGTTTAGAAACGACCACCAGCATGAGAAGCGACTGCTTGGTTTAAAACAACAATGGCGGCTCAAGACGTTAGCGTAGCTGCTATAGCATCTTTCTATCAGAACTTGAAGAGTAAAGAACGACGCAGCTCGTCTCCACGGAAAACTTGTTTTCATTCTTCTCTCCACTGACTTCATTAAGACTTTAATTCAACAACTGTCTCCACTGGTGGAAGCTCTCTCCTACTGTGATAGACAATGATGAGCAGATGGTTCATCCAATCACCTGACAGTTACCAGCCCCCTAATGGCTCCATCAGCTCCTTTCAGGTTGGCTCAAACTGAAGATCTGCCAGTTTCTGTCTTTGTTTTGGATCCTTTACATCTTTGTACTGCTGGTCGGACAAAACAAAACATTTGAGGAAGTCATCTAGAGTAGGATTCTGGGAACATGTTAAAATATTTGCTGTTAATTGAACCCAGCTGTCTGAAGGATGGACAGGTGACGAGCATGTGAGCTAGGCTAGGCTAACCTGGACACAGAAACTAAACTGATTATTGATTATCTTGTCAAACTGGAAGAAAATAAACATGAATTCCAACCTCTGCAGTTCTCCAGCCACCAGCACCAAACCACCGACTGCTGCTCCAACAACACTGTGTGTGTGTGTGTGTGTGTGGCTGTGTGGCTGTGTGGCTGTGTGTGTGTGTGTGTGTGTGTGGCTGTGTGTGGCTGTGTGTGTGTGTGTGTGTGTGTGGCTGTTTGTGTGTGGCTGTGTGTGTGTGTGGCTGTGTGTGTGTGTGGCTGTGTGTGTGTGTGTGTTTGCTAATGGCTAAAACAACATGTTCTGTTGCCACTTAATTCAATATCAGGAACAATAACCACAGCCAGACAGGAGACACACACACACACACACACACACACACAGCTGATGTTATTATCTGTCTGTCTCTGGTTACAGTTTGTTCTGTAACTTATTTTTCTGTCTCACACCAGAAATTAAACACTGCTGAACCAACACACACATAAATAACCAGGCGCCTGCAATACAAAACACAACTAACAACGACTTTTCATTATAGACTGTTATTACAACTGTTTCAGATTAACTGGTCGATCATTACGGCTATAAAGTGTCAGTTAATTGTGAAAAATACCTGGTAAACTAACGTGCACCTTAAAATGTGTTTTCTTGTCCAACTAGAAGTCTAAATCCTGAAAACCAATTCTCAAACGAATGATCAATAATCTAAATGTTTCAGCTATAACCTGCAGTAAACCACTAAACAGCTACACATTAAACAAACAACTGAGGAAAACAACAATCAAAATCTTCAATTAAATCACATTTAACAGCTTCACAAACTCACAAGTAAAGAAACTTAATAAAGACACAAGGCAGCAACTGCACAAATAAACCGCTGATAGATACGAAAAGCAGAAACTCTAAATAATCTTACCAAGTAAACATGTAAACATTGTTGGTCGTCCCGTCGACCACAGGAAGCTTTTCACTCAATGAACAGAGAGAGAGAAGCTACCTGTCTGTCAGTCAGAGCTCAGGGACTTCTCGCTCCATTTCCTGATCTAGTCATTCTGTGATCTCTGATTGGCTTAGAGGGGGACGGAGCTCAACCTGCCACCTGATTGGTTGTTGTCCAGGTAATGCCATTATCCCACTGTGCTTCCTGTCAGGATCAGGTGCTATTTCTGTCTTTGCCCCCCTCCCCCCCACCCTCTAACAGACACACACACACACACACACACACACAGTAATACCCGCTAATTAGCTGATAGCCCTCGGGCAGTAGGGTAGGGGGGAATCCAATTTGGACCAATCAGATATCAGAGAGGGGTGAAGGAGCACGAGGGTGGAGACAGAAAAAATAAGAAAAAGAAATCTTTTCCGTTATATTCTGAAATTAAAACATGAGGCCATGAAAACAAACACGAGAGCTGAAACAGACAATTGATTCATCGATCAGCTGAAGATGAAAGTTATTTTTCTGGCAGCAGGTTTGCTGTTTTTGTCACATATGACAGGAAATTGAAAATAATAATAGAAATAGAAAATATAGAAAATAATCAAGAGCTGCACTGAAGCGTATTTCCTGTAGTTTTAGGGCTCGACTGTGTGTAATCGGGAAGTATACTGCTATATATGTTTTAGTATAACACTTTAATCTTCTGGTTTTTTTATAGCTCATTTGTTTAAATTTAAATTGTAATTGTCACCATTCATATTATGCCGAATGTGTTACTAGCTGTCCCTGTTTGCAGTGTAAACATGGACGTGCTGACAACTAAAACTGGATTACTTTGATACTGAAGAAAACTTAAAATCACAATGATTCTCAGGAAAGTTCTGCAGGTGAAGGAACCTTCTGAAGTTATCCACAGAAAGTCTGCAGAATCATCTTTCTGACACGAAATGCTTCCTCATTTTATCATCTTCAACTGGAATCTTTGGATTTACACTTTTGGGTGAATTGATCCTTCTGAATGGAATTGAATTCTAAGATAAGTTCTTTGTCGTTTATCATTTCTTCCCCCTTTCTTTCTGTCTTTATCTTGTATCTTTACACAAATTTCAAACTTCATATCACCTTTAAATCACACCTGTATTGATCAACTCTTGGCTCGTACGATTCTGTACATACTGGGTGTTTTATAGTTTAGATCTTCCGAGCCACCTCCATCCGTAAATGATCAAAAATAAAAAGGTTTATCATTTTACTGTTTCCAGCAACATGAGAATATTAACTGTCGTGTGACAATTTCAACACACATGAGGATACGTACATCTCTAATGAAATTACAGTAAGTCATTTTTTGCAGCGTGTTAGCTGTGCAGCGTCTCTTCAGAGCGCTGGCGGGGAAAACGTGAGCGCCACGTGCAACATCCAGCTGAATGAGATCACACACGCATACACACACAGCTGAATGAGTGGGTTGATGTGAGGGTGGATTATTCACGCTTGTGTTGTTCCTTTGAGAAAAAAAAAAACTCTCTCTAGTTGAAAGCAGGCTTAGAAACGTGTAATCTGACATCAGAGCGTCCTTTGTTCAAATGGTGGAATGTGGAAATTGTGACTAAATAAAGATTTAATCAAAGTCAGAGTCGAATGTAAATGACATTGCGGGAGGTTCAGGTTTCGGTTAAACCAGGTAGACAATCTTTAAAGCTGCACAATTCTCGCATACTATTTGCTGAATACACTGAAATCTGGTGATTATGTTCAGGTCAGAAGCTGCAGCCGTCCTGGATGAGTCATGTTGCTCTCTGTGGGTTTGAAGTGGCGTCAAAGTTCCCTCCACTAGCAGACGTAACACACACTGCTGTTATGAATTATTTAACAGATTCTCTCACACACACACACACACACACACACACACACACACACACACACACACACACACACACACACACAGGCTCATCCTCCTGTGTGTAGGCTGAGATTTGAACCTCAACACAGCGAACCTGCCTGCTGCCTTTTAGTTTCTATGTTTAAACATTTGCACCAAAAGCACACAGATACGCAAATAAATCGGCAACACTCGAAGACTCAGAGTGGCTCATTCAGCCAATCACATCACTTTAAATTAAAGATCAAACCCTGCTGATCATCCTCTCTCCTCTGTGCCCTCTGCTTTGTCTTGCAGGGTCTTGGCTCTAAACCCATCACTTGTTTCCCTACAAGTTCAGAATCACTGCTGGTTTTTTTTCCTCATTTGTGCTCAAAAATAACAGGGGTTTAATATGAAAATCCACAATGAATCAACATTTAGTTTAATTCAGCACCGAGTGTCACCAGCACACCCATTCAGATTTACATGCTCGAACAAACCAGCTCATTCTAAGACACACAAACACATTTTGTTTGTGTGTCACAACCAGCTTGCAAGTGCTGCGAGAACCTGACAGGGGGGCAAAGGCCACACACACACACACACACACACACACACACACACACACACACACACACACACACACACAGTGTCTTGCAGGCATATGGTGAGATGCAGAGATGGGAGGTGACTGGGTACCATCTGGGACTTACACAACCTCTCAGCCTCCATCTCAACACAGTTTCGTCTGTTTCATCACGAATGACTGGAAATATATTAATATATATACACTGTCACACAATCAAAATAAGAGCCAGGGCGTTTATTTGTTTCAATCACTGAGCAGACCAGGCGTTTCTTTGGGACAGGCGTTTAATTCCTTCCTCACAAAAATCTGGGAAAATATGGTAATTTTGCGGGACACTCTCTCGTGTTGTATCCGTTTGCTGATAACTCATCCCCACATGTTTATCTCAGGCTCCTCGCTCGCCTTCTTCCTCCCTCCACCAGCAGGGTTCATACACATTTTTCAAGGTCAAATTCAAGCACTTTTCAAGCACTTTTAAGGGTCATTTTCAAACTTTTCCTGTACCTTATCGCTGGGGTAAAATACATATCTACGGGAATATATATACACTCACGATTTCTTTTTCACTTTTTGTAACAATTATGTACATTGTATTATGCTGTAAATATCTAAAATGATGTTTCATAATAGCAAACATTTTAGAAATTAAAGGAGAACAAAGTTTTATCCAAAAAAAGGGAAGCCACCTGGCGTTCTTCAGGCACACTTGCAGCGAGACAAGGAGAGAACTGAGAACACCCTGTACTTTTCTCTTTTGACATAAACTTTTATAAGCTGTTCGCTTATTCATCAAAGTTTATTAATATTGAACGTGTCATCAGTCCAAATTGCATCACCTTCTCCTCAGCCATCCTTCTCTATTGCCACCAGGCTGCATGTGTGATGATACACACACACTGATTTTATTTCTCCTTGTTATAAGCAAAACTATCCAGTCTGATCCCAATTTTGCCAAGACACAGAGTTATAATGTCAAGCACTTTCAAGCACTTAAACTAAAATCCAAGCACTTTTCAGACCTTGAAAACAAAACATTGAAATTCAAGTACTTTGAAGGATTTCAAGCACCCGTACGAATCCTGCACCAGGCAGCCTGGTCCTGTTGCTGTCCTCCTCAGACAGACGCTGAAGCTCAGTTTGATTTTTTCACCAGTCTCTCTCTCTCTCTTGGGGTCGACAGAGAAACGTATTGCGGCTGCTTCTTCAGAGTTTTCCTCTGCATATTTTACGACAGAAAGTTTGAATTTCAAGTCGTTATTTTTTTTGCTGCACCGGAGCCATGGCGATCATCAGTGTAATACTGACTGACAGGAAGCAGCACAACGCATGAAAAAGGCAAAGAACAAAAAACGTGCAGTGTCAGTGATCACGTCTTCTTCCTTTATTCTTTTAAAAATAAATTAGACGCATTTATTTGGAACCGGCGGTTATTAATCAAAATACACACCTGCACCCGGCGTTTAACTGAAACCCGGCTATTATTTGTTAATTTACGGTATATCGCAAAAAACACACCCAGATTGATTCGTGTCATCTTTATATTCAAATCAATGTAATTCCTTAATTGATCTGCAAGAAAATATTACAATATATTCAGTAATTGTTGGACGCTGGTTAGTGAAACCTGCTGGTATTTAGATCTTACATCTATAGACTGCAGACAGACGAGTGTACTTTGTGTGTATTTGGTCTGTAGTGACTCACTTTTCCTCATTTTTTGGGACAAAGTGCTTCGAGGCTCGACTCGGTCACTACACCTCTGTCTTTTCTCTCTCCATCCTTTAGTGATGTGGTTGTCATAGTGACGTGATGGAGCGGCAGCAGCCTGCAGGGACAGGTCATGTGACCACACAGGAAGTCAATTAACACAGAATAGAGTTATGTAATTCAGTGTTGAGCCTCTCAGCGATTCACATCGAAATAAAAAAAAAAAGGAGGACAGAGTAGACAACACAAGTCTGATTTCTAATCTAATTTTCTATTTGGTATCCTGTTTCATACGAGGAGCCAGTAAAATAAAGACAATATGATTGATTTAGATCTCTCAAGACTCCAGTAGGCAGGTCTACAGTTGTCGGCAGGGTCTGTTGGGAGGTTATGTTGTTCCTTTTGATCAAGTTAAGCTGTGTAAGGCGTTCGTGATGTTTGCTCGGAGCGCGCCTGGTTAGTACGATGTTGTAGGTACTTGCAGACATGATGCCTGAGCTTTTGTGCCTGTGTTTAAATTCAAGGATTGAGGGAGACCTGGAGGTAAAAGTATGCTTTGTTCTTGTTCCTTTAATCCCCTGTGACCCCTCACAGCTTTCCACAGGGACGTGGAGCAGCCCGGAGGCAGCTGGAGGGGAAACTTTGGGCTTCTGGCACTTTCTAATGCTACTATTCAATCATAGACATGGATCTTAAACTGGCAGTAGATAACTTTTTTGCTTAAGCTTTCTGCAGTAAATCTTGATGAAAAATGGAAACATACACACACAAATTTGTTCAATATAAACCTCCATTTCACACCGATATGCAGCCTGCCACCAGGCTGGATTTGAAGGTCGTATTATGGCACAAAGGAAGGTAAGAGGCATTGTTTTACCTGGTCCCTAACCACAGGTAATGGCCAAAAACTGGAATAACTGCTGACAGAAAAAGAAGCCCGCTGATGGAGGAGGCACTGAAGGCAAAAAGGGAGAGTGATAGAAGCCGAGGAAAAACAAGAGTGAACAGACGGATGGAGAGCACTCGGGTATTGTGTCAAAGTCTGTTCCCCTGATGATGTGTGTTCCCTCTCACCACCGAGACGCTTCAAAACCAGCATTCCTTCTACAAAACCTGCCTCCTTATTAACTCAACCGGCTGTTCTGCTCTCTTTACAGAACTGAGATCAGGGGTTCTAGATCAAACTGGGATTGTTAGTTGTTAGAAGCTAAGTTGCTGACGCTGTGTTTGTGACACCACAGGGAAACACTATTTTTACTGTGTGAAGCACTTTGTTACATATTGTTTGTATGAGTGCTTTACAAATCAAGTCTGACTGACTAACGGCTTCATTACTTGCTAAAACACGTCTGATATTATAAACCTCTACCTCTTTAATTATTTGGGCTTCTGAAGGACTCTTTGAAGAACTAGTTCTTTATGTTACTGGTCCAAAGAGCCACTGAAGAACCAGGTAACCTCATCATGAACACTTCAGTTTCTCCAGCACAAATTTAGATTTCATATTAATAAATCATTGCACTCTGTTAGTCAGCACGGCTATGTGGAGTGAGTGTTTTATTCATCAGGCACTGTGAAGAGTGACCTATATCCCACTGCAGGACCCCTGGAGTGAGACGGCTGTGAGGCCTGAAGCAGAAACAAACAAACAAACAGCAGGACAGAGACAGACAGGTAACCCGTCTGTAAACTCCCAGCAGTCTCGTCTGTCTTTTAGTTTCCGCCGGAGGTTTCTCCAGACTGCCTCTCCTCCCACAATGCATCTGTGCTGATGACACCTCTGACTGTCTGGCAGAGGATTGTGGGAGTGTTGACAGCCAGACTTAAAGCTGAGGGAGGCATGAAGATATTCCGTTAAATAAATATCAGCTACGTTTCTATTAATAAATGTCCACTGTGAATCAGATGGTGTCGCAACTCCACACGGATCCAGTTAAGATAACACATAGTTGTGTTCGCTACAAGACAGAGTACAAATTCAGAATTCAGCGTTTTTAAAATAGTCAAACATTTGCACTTTACTCATTAGTTTTGGAATTTAATTTGAAATAAAACAGAGTGTACAGCAGTGCTGGCAGCTCTGGTAGTTTTGGACAACACGTGTCACATAATGTATAATGTATAATTTGATATCTTCAAATCAGTAAACATGTTCATGTTCAGCAGGCATAATGTGTCATCTTAGTTTAGCGTGTTACCATACAAACATTATATTACAATGGGGATTTTTCTGTATTTGCATTTTATGAAGATTAGTTGAAAAATAATTTCATTGTTGCGTTCCGAGTCCACAATGTGAAATATAGATCCACGTGATTTATGAATTTATCTTTGCTACATTTTTCAGCTGTGACTATGATTAATTACAAAGACCTGGATACGGTGGCAGCGCTCTGCCGTGCTTCCAGTTTTGCTCAGCGGTTACTGGCTGTCTAGAACTATCTAGTTCTGTTATATTTCCATTCTATAGCTGTGACCAGATCCTCCAGTTAAGTGTTGCATTGTGAGAGTCAACTCAAGAATCTAATATGCTGCGATGTTAGTCTGCATGCGCTCTTTGTTTTCTGTACATCATGCAGACAATTTTACAATGTAAACACAGCTGTGGCTACCACACACACACACACACGCGCACACACACACACACACACACACACACACAGTATCTGGGACACAGAAACTGTTTACTCCAGAGCTCACACACTTCACTTCCATCGATTTCGTTCCATCAATCGAATTTCATTTATTATTTTTTTTAATTTATTTTTTTTGGCCTTTTTATGGCTTTATTGATAGAACAGCTGAAGATACGACAGGAAACAGGGAGAGAGAGAGAGGGAGTGACATGCAGCAAACGGACCCGGGCCGGGAGTCGAAACCGGGTCCTTTTGCTGCAGAGCCTCAGCACATGGGACGCGCGCTCTACCAACTGAGCTAAACGGCGCACTGCATCAGTCGAATTTTAATAAAATTATTCCAAAAAACCTGATTTTGAGCCGATTCAGAATCATAACCTTCTTGCGATTCTCTACAGTCTCACTCCATTTCATCCTCCTGTCTCACTTCATCTCTGTCCACCATTTTATTCCTTCTGTCTGTCCCATTAACAACCTGTTCTGTCTGCCTGTGTCTCAAAGTCACTCTGAAGGTCACCTCTGTTTATCAAAGAGTTATGCAACCAACCATTGTGTAGGCAAGTGGGTCTCTCTCACACACACACTCATGATTAGTGTTTCCATGGCAACAGAGAGTGCAGCATCTCTCCTCCGGTGCCGTAGCGACAGAGGAGTCTGCAACTCCTCATCCATCATTTTCATACCGTGTGTCTGTCTGTCTGCCTGTCTGTCTGTCTGTCTGTCTGCTCTGACCTCCTCAGTGTTGGTCGTCTATAACCTCTGTGAGAAGAACACGACCTTCCTTTATCAAACCATCATATTAAAGAGGCTTGGTGGGAAAACAGGAGCGCTCATTCACAGCAGCTTCCAGAAATTTCTATTCAGCTGGTCGTCAAACTGTACGATTCAAGCTCACGTCTGGCCTCACTGGAGTCTGAAGCACCCAGACACATTAACCAGCCGGTGTTCAGCAAAAACACTTTACAATATTTAATAGATGTCTGACACTGACATAGATGTCTCTCACTTTAACTCTCACCCAATCAGGGATCAGATTACTCACCACTGTAACCAGATGCCGTGCAGACACCACAGCGTGCTCTGGATGCACCCCGTGATGCGGTCGCGTCAGCAGGTCGAGTGTTCGCTGTCCGCCCGGCTCCTGACGAAACCGCGACTCCAAGAGGGCGGCCGGCATCACTTTGGCCATCCTGGCTGTGTGCTGGTGGTGGTGGTGGTGATGAAGGTGATGGAGGTGGAGGCTGTGGGGGTGGGACTCTGAAAGTTTGTCCACATGATGCTCTGGGTTCAAGTCATGCTGGGGCTGCAGAGGTGGAGGAAGACGACCGGCGCGACGAGAAGGGAAGAGACGAAGCTCACGATCACCAGAGGATGATTCTGAGGAGAGAAGATGAAATGAAGTGAGATAAAGATGGAAGAAAAACTCTTTGGTTTTTTTTAATCCTCCAAATTATTCCCAAACGTGACAACCATCCATTAGATTAACCCCGGCCTGGTTAATTATCGCTGTGGCGATAGCATGGCACAAAATCAGCATCATGCACCAACTAAACACCGGTTAAAAAACAATATTCCCAAGTCATGTGGCTGCTGGACAAAAAGTCAATGTTGCACCCTCCATGACAAGTACACATTTACAATTATCAAAGGAAGCAGCGCTTCCACAAGCACGATTGGTTGCTGAATTTAAGTGGAATCACACAAAAGCAAATTCTCACTTTTTTCTGTGTACTGAAAATAAAAACAATTGCTGGTAAAATGCCGCAGCTTGCTAGATGATGACTGTTTGCACCATGAGACGGTTGAAACCAGTTCCCTTCTCACCTGCCATGTTCACAACCCCCATGTTTAAATACAGGGAGAAAAAAGTGTGAATATGGGTCATCAAATGATATCAAGCCAACTAAGTAAGCATCACTTCTCTGCAGCTGGCTAGTTAGCCAGGCTTGCTAACAGGAGCAGCTTATGATAAAAGCCTGTTTAGTCAAAGCCTTCTTTAAACATCAGTGAAGAGAGACACCGCCCTCGACACGCTTCAGACATCAAGCAGAGATTTATCTAACAGTCGACTTTAAAGACGTGAGGAAGAGGAAGCAGAAGCTCAGTCCTCTAATCTTTTAAATATGCAGCACATTCAGCAGGACTCCCAGAGAGACAGCGGTGAAAGAGATGAGGAGATCCCATCTGCCTCCGCCTCGCTCTGCTGTCACAGCATCTTTGGTCAGGATGGAGGCTTTCATCAGTCTGCAGGCAGGCACAGAGGAAACCCCTGCACGCCGACTCAACTCAGCCAACCGTGATGAACATGAACACTGCATAATTCATTCTCAGTCTTTATTTGTCCTGAGAGGAAAGGAAAAGCAGCAGCATCCGGCTTTACATTCACAGCTACAGACCTGAGACGGGCCCGTCTATTTAAAGACAACACAGACCAGAACGTTCAGCAGCTGGATCTGAGCCCAGACGTCTTCATTTACAGTGGGCAGGATGATGAAAGGCTAATCTTCCCTTTTCAGTAATCAATAACAGAATGTACCTTTGTTATTTAGCAAACATTAAAGACATAGACCTTGTATGGAGGATATAAACTAACACTCCTTTTTCTCCCTGTTGGTTTTAATTCAATTACTTTATTTGTAGGGTTTATTTAACACTGAGATCACTAGAGGAACAGATGTTAGACTGGATTGAAACTGAGATACAGGCTGATATTGTCTGTGAAACAATGCTTACAGCAGGCTTTTTCATCTAAAGTAAAAACAAAAACAAAACAAAAACTAAGCTGCAACATCGAGGGCTGGAAAATGAAGCCAACACAGAAGTACCAAAAACTGCCAGTCCCTCTATAGATCACCAGTGTTTTTTGGACTGCTAAAGCCAATCTAATAAAAGTCGCTCTGAACTGAGGGAGATTTAAGTGATGCAGCGCTGATGCTGGAGATTTCTCACACAGCTCCAGTCTGAGCCGACAGACTGCTCGTCTGTTTGTTCTGGCACAAAATTCACTGAAAGGGAAGAAAATATCTGACAGCGTCCTCTGACTCCCGTCTGCCACACTGAAGACAGGAGGATTTCTCTTTGTTTTTTTCAGCTCTGAGCATCTCTGCCAAAAAACCTGCTGTGTAAATATGTCCGACTGCTTCCTGTGAGCTTCCTGTTTTAAAACGTTTTTTGGTTGCCTGTGAATGAGCTTTCAGTCAGTCAGACGCTGATGTTACTCAAATAAATACATGTATGTTTTCTACCAGCTGCCCTGAATTAAAACCATCAGGAAGCAGCAGTTTGAGAGGCTTCAGTGGACTGAATCTGTCCTGTGAGACGGACTGTGGAGCTGACACAGCTTCTCTCTGCCTCTGGCTTCTTTTCTCCCTAACGACAGCGTCCTGGTTGCTATGCACGACACTGAGCTGAGCTGTGCTCTGATTGGATAGACGTGTCAGCCCTGCTTCGCCTCTGTGGGAGCTGTCAGCCAATCACAGGTGGAGTTGGAGAGGGCTGACCCGGTAACACTGTGGGGAAACACACTCCCCAACACACACACATGAAAATGATGGTGCTCATCGACTGCTACGTGGCTAATAACACATATTAATGAATCATAAGATTTGAATGTTTGTGTTTCAGAATATAACTTGAATTGACCTGCAGATGTTGGAGCCTCCACTTTGTGCCTTTCATGAAATCAGCTTTTATTCTTGTATTACAGTTAAAAGCTTCTGTTTTCATGTCGGCCTTCTGAAAACACATTTCTCTGTTTTGAATCCATCGTTCATCATCCTGCTGCGCTTGTTGACCACAAGGAGAGATTTGTACAGATATACTGACTTTACTTTATTTTCTGCTGGATCTATGTTGGACTGATAAATTATCAGCCCAATATTGGGATATTTTAATCATCTGACGTTTATCTGCATCTGTGAATTTAAAGACAATAAAGAGTCGATAATATGGAGCCACATTTCTTTCAGCAACATTACAAAAGAAGAAGAAGAGTGGAACATTTTCACAGTTTCAGAGAGGACGGACAGCGTCTACAAGTTTTATCAGAGCTGTTGAAAATTAAATCGTCCAGTTTGCTCACTGTATCTTATCCTTCTAAACCCTGAAGGAACAACAGGGTATGAACTTATTTTCTAAATATTAAAATGTGAAATTATCTGTCATCTTATCAGAATCACCCATCACAAGCACGTAATCAGTGTCAGCTGAAAAAGAATCCAAAAGATTTAGCTTTTTTTTTTTTCCTTTTACATTTTACACACTAAATCAATTAATCTGCCTGACTTTTAAATCAGCACTCATCTATAAATCTCAGCCTTCCAAGCAAACACTGTCTGGTTCCTGTTTCTTCAGTGTGATTACAGTTTCTTTATTATTTCAAACTGAGTCCATGTCGAGGTCTGGACCTGTCGGAGTTCTGATGAACAGATATTTGAATTTGAATTGAATTATGAAGATACTCATCCTTGTATGTTGACTTCATTAGAAGCTTGTTTAAGGTAAATTCCAGCAGAGTATCACCATATTTTCATTATAGGATCTTTTCAGTATGCCGCAGTGAACAAATACAACATATTCTATGCTATTCCTCTGCATACTGCACATTATAACTGAGCATAAACCACATTCCTTAAATACTCCAACAACATTCATGTGAGAGCGTTCCTTGTAAGGATTTTACCTCACTAACAATCACCACATGACGACCATATTGTTATGATTTGAGCTTCTCATGTTAGGATGTACAACACCCTGTGAAACCAACAGATTTAGGGCTGCAATAGTATTTATCTAGGGACAGATATCATGAAATTTAAGGTTAATCTGCTTAATTTATCTGTGCAGCTTGCAAGCAAGCAAAAGCTCCAATTTGAGGAGCTGTTAGCAGCATTTTTGGTTATTTTTTACAGTGTGAATGACAGGAATTCTCATTTAATTGCCTAAATAACTGGCTAATCCATCGATTTGAGTACTATTGCTGCTCGTGTTACTGGTCTGAGGCAGCATGCAGATAACAGACGCTTACCTGTGACCAGCAGCTGTGTCCATATCAGACACAAGACGAGGAACATGGTGAGAAATCCTCCTCTTCCTCTTCCGTGGCTCATCCTTCCTTTCTCTGCAGCTCAAACTGAAATAAATCGGCCACTGCAGCTTCTCTCAGTGCTGTGATGGTGCATCAAGGACAGCAGACGGTGTGTGTTTCCGCTCATCTATCTGTGGCTCCGCAGCTTGCAGCATGAGGGAGGAGACGCTGCCAGAGCTCCGGAGATCCGCTCCAACACACCGGCCCCCTGCGACGATCCTCCGCCGCCCCTTCGGTGTCCTACAGCGGCCTGGCAAGAGGAGGAAATGCCGCTATGCTGCAGCAGCTCCGAGGGAAGGAGGTTGTTTCCATGTGTTTCGGAGAGGACAGAGAGGTGTGTGGCGAGATGAGCTGCAGGTGGAGACTGGTGATGATGAAGAGCCAGAGAGGAAGTGGGGGAGAAGAGGCGTGGTGGAGTGAGAGGAAGAGGAGGATTAATCCTTCACATCTTCACTACCGATGATAGATGATATTTCATGATTTACCTTCGACCACATTTATCTTGGTTGGATGTGATTTTCCTCATTATTATTATTATTATTTATTTTTCTATTTGAATAAATACATTGTTTTTTAGCCATTTTGTCGTGGCTCATTTGTCAGTCAGATGTAAAGTTAGCTAGCAATTTTATCAACCAACTACACGGATTTATAGCTATAAATATGTACATTTATGTAATAATCATCAATACTCACCCACAAAATGTCTGTGCCCAGCTACCAACAAGTGAAATACTCCACTTCAGTAAATGATATAATGCCTCAAACTGTTGCCTAACCGTCACATCTAATTAGCATCTGCATGGTTATGCGAATTTACGATAGCCTCTAACACAATGCTAATACATAAAATGTTTGCCTTTGCTAATTCGAGCAGGTCAATATTGCGTCACTCTGCCGACTGTAGTCAATTAAAATATTCGCATTCTTAACAAGTATGATGAAATGACATTACATTTTAAAACTGATATTACCAAACTTGTAATCCTCAGCTAGCTACACAATTAGCATGTCCGCGAACATGCTAATGCTGCGTCATCTCGAAATGACGGAGTCAAAATGGCTGTCATGTGTCGCTTCATACAAACCTTGATTATGAGCAGTGGAGTGGGATAAAACTAAATTACCGATTAATTTCTATGAATTCTGTATATTCAATGATTATAAGAGGTGGTAGACGTTTATAAGAGGTGGTAACGACTCCGCAGCCTCCGCTAGTTCTACTTTCTACACAGATACTCTGTAACATACTAATGCCGCCATTTCAAAATGGCTGCCACCATCGCCAACCGTCTTCTGATACCTGTAAGGTAGTTAGCATCTTTGTGATTAGCTTTAGCCACCGCTAACACAGCAGTTACTTAAATACAATCGAAATACATTGATTGATCTAATTAAAAGTTAGCTAACAAGTTTGTGTTGTGTTTAGGGTTGCCACCCTGGATTTGTGGAAAAAAAGGACACTCAACTAGCTGACACACTAATATTGCCGTTCATAGTCCTGCTACTAGCCTGGATAAAGTCTAAGGTATTTGTATCAAGACTGTTAATGTTTAAAAAATGTACTTATGGCTGATATAAACAAACAAATCTCAATATTGGTACTGGCCTCAAAAGTCCAGTTCTGCTCAGGCTATAATCATACGGATTTAAACAACATTTCCAAAATTGTTTACATCAGCAGCTGATTCTCAACCATCCCTGTTCTCGTTCGTGTCCTTCAGCTGCCCGAAACAGAACTTGGGCCTTGGAGGACCATAAAGTCAAAGACCTGTCCATGGAGGAGGATGTTGGAAAGACCCCCACCCAACAAATGGTTCAGTCCATCCCCACCTGACCACAGCAGCTCCAAGGGGAAATGTTTTTTTGATCAGACAAGTCTACAGAACCTTTTTGCCGAGCTCTTTGGACTGGGAGGATTTGCCTTTCTCTGAAAGTCTTACTGAGTTTTGTGTGAGGAAAACAAAAGATGTAGACATTGTTTGTGAAACAAAGCTGCATCTAAACGTGCAAATCAGAAAGAAACAGCAAAAAACATCCTGGAAATCAGATCACAAGACAAGAACTCACCAATTACCTCAACTCCTGTTTGTCAAACTAACACAGATAACTTTTTGCTGCAACTGTCATTTCCTCTTCCCCTGACTGCTCTCCACTTGATCGGCTGTGTAACGATAGTTTGTAGTGATTGGGTACTTGCTGCTACATCCAAGGACCAAATTAAAATATCAAATCTGACAGACTTTCAATTATGTTTTTGTATTATTAGGGCCCGAGCACCATCTGTGCCAGGACCATATTGTTTCTGTAAGTTCACAAGCCGCACACAGACTTTTTCCTTTGCTGTGATCACATTAAAAACATGAACATTATTATTTAAGGTTCAGAGAGCATATTTAGGATCAGACTGAATTAGCTGAAAACAAACAGGTGAAGTGAGAGCGGAAAAAAAGCATTCAGAGAAAAATCTGACCATTACTGGTGCAGCTGAGGAGCCTGTAAACTATCCTGACTAAAAGGCCTTTTGGATTTATTTCAGGTCCCGTTTTCTATTTTAAGTACTTGGTTTAAAACAAGGTTGACATGTAAAAACCTTCAGTCAAATAAAGCCTCATTCAGAGATCCATTCAGAGACATAGAAAGTAATCAAAATTAAAACATTAAGACATTAAAACAGCATCTGAAAGACAGAACAGAAAAAAAAGCTGATATAGTAAGCTACAGATTAAAAAATGCATTAAATTAATGTACTTATTTGAAAGCCACAGTGAACAGTTATGAATTAGATGAGTTTTACTTAAATTACATTACTGACTATTTTTAATAATAACTGTCAGAACAAACATTTTAAATAACCCTCCTGATCCCGCTACAAGTAAACCAAACTTGTTCAGTCCTGAGAACATTTAGTGCTTACAGACCAGTAATATGATTTAAAGTGCAGGTAACAATGAGGCTGCATAATGATCATATAAACTACTGTAGCTGCTCAACATGAGCCTTTATCTGTCTTGTTGGTGACATCACAGGCAGCACTGCAGGTATATTTCATATCAGCTGCTGGTGAACGTTATAAACTCTCACAGCTGCTGTTAGCTTCATTCATGTTGATAAGAGATGGAGAGAGCTACTTACTAGACATTTAAACAACACTGGTTTCTAAATCAGTCATTCCCAGAATAGGAATAGATACTGAAGGTAATGAAGCCCTGCTCTCCATTACAGAAAGAAAATGTATACATCAAATATAGTTAAAGCTTTGAAAATGCCACTGAGAGGAGACATTGGACTCCATCAAAAGACTCAACACGTTCTTCAGAAATCTATAAAAACCACAATAGAGCGTAATTCAAAAAAAGGTTTTATTATGTAAATAACCAGCAAAGACAACAGTGCTCACTGTCTGAGCAGGTGAAACCAGAGTCAACAAACAACTGCACGACCTGAAGGAGTTTCATCAGAAGACGATACTCAGTTTTCCTGCTTCAGGTCCTGTGGCGGCTCGTCTTGTTCGTCTCAGCTGCTCGTCCGTCACCTGCAGGAAGAGAGAGAGGAGCAGTGGTAGTTTGATGTCTCTTTGTGGAGGTTTTGTGTTTGTTTGTAGGGGTTTTGTTTGATTTTAGGGGTTTTGTGTGTTTTTTTTAGAGGTTTTGTTTGTTTTTAGAGGTTTTGTGTTTGTTTTTAGGTGTTTTTGTTTGTTTTGGGGGTTTGTGTTTGTGTTTTTAGGGTTTTGTTTGTTTTTAGGGTTTTTGTGTTTTTGAGGTTGTGTTTGTTTTTGAGGTTTGTGTTGTTTGTAGGTGGTTTTGTTTGATTTGGGGTTTTGTGTGTTTATTTTTAGAGGTTTTGTATTTGTTTTTAGAGGTTTTGTGTTTGTTTGTTTTTAGAGGTTTTGTGTTGTTTTTAGGTGTTTTTGTTTGTTTTAGGGTTTTGTGTTTTGGGTTTTTTGTTTGTTTTTGGGGTTGTGTTTGTTTTTTTAGGGGCTTGTGTGTTTGTTTTGGTTTTGTGTTTGTTTTTAGGGTTTTTGTGTTTTTGGTTTTGTGTTTGTTTGGGGTTTTGTTTTGTTTTTAGGGTTTTTGTGTTTGTTTTTAGGTTTTGTGTTTGTTTTTTGGGTTTTTGTGTTTTTAGAGGTTTTGTGTTTGTTTTTAGGGGGTTTTGTGTTTGTTTTTAGGGGGTTTGTGTGTTTGTTTTTAGAGGTTTTGTGTTTGTTTTTAGGGGTTTTTGAGTGTTGTTTTTTTTGAGGTTTCTGTGTCTGTGCAGGTTTTATTTTTTTGGAGGTTTTGTTTGTGTGTGGAGGTTTTGTTTTAGTGGTAGTTGTTTGTCCTCCACAAAGAGACCTGGGTCTATTTTTGATGAGTTTTGAGTCTCCTTGTGGAGGTTTGAATCCCTAACTCAGTTGTATTTAACCTGAAATCACTTTTCATAATTTATTACATGGAGTTTTATTTAATTTGGAAGTAACTTTGAACATTTACAGGTTTTGTTTTACCAAGAGGAAATATAAACAAGCCTGGTTACAGTGCCTAAATGCATTTATTTGATCTAAATCATAAAGCATTGAACATGTGTACACACTGAGAGACACAACATTAGAACCAGTGACAGGTGAAATAAATAACATGGATCATTGTGTTCCAATGTCATGTTCGGCTGTGAAACCATGAGTCCTAGCATTCATGTGGATGTCTCTTTGACAAACACCAGTCACCCAAACACAGCTGCAGACCGAGTACACCCCCTCATGGCAGCAGCACTCCTTGATGGCAGTGCCCCCCCAGCAGGACAACGCGCCTGCAACGCTGCAAAAACTGCTCAGGAACGACCCGAGGAACGTGGGAAAGAGCTCAAGGTGTCAACCTGGCCTCCAGATTCCCCAGATCTCAATCCACTGAGCTTCCACTGGATGCAGTCAGAGCCAAGAACGATCCACGGGGGCCCAACGTGGATGGGAGTTGGTTCTGGCGCATCCCATAGATGCTCAACTGGATTGGGATCTGGAGAGTGAGGAGGCCAGTTTGACACCTTGGGTTCTTTGCCATGAGGGGTGTAGTTGGTCTGAACGGTGTTTGGGTGGGTGGTGTTTGTCAAAGAGGCTCCACAGAAATGACAGAACTCAAAGTTTCCCAGCAGAACATTTAATTGTAACAAGATGATCAATGCTCACTTCACTTGTCAGCTGTTTTAATATTGTGGCTGAACAGTGGAGATATACATGTTAAATACTTTTCATATTTTGCATAAATTGAGTTTTTAACTATATTATTCATACTTTCACTGCACTTTGTCTAACAGCTTTAGTTACTCGTTACTTTGCAGATTCATAGAAACAATATTAAATATTCACTGACCAAACATTAAGTATTATTATAGATTAAGTTATCCAGCATTAAAAGCAGAAAGTTGAGAGCCAGTGTGCTGCATATGGAGGACAATTATTAATCAATTGATTAATTGGTGATGTCGGCATACTTATAAAGCAATTCTGTAGAAAGACAGCTGATTTTTGAGTCTCATTCTCAGGTCGTCAATAACGCACTTTGTGGGCTATTAACAGGACTCAGAGAGTCGAGTTGTTAACAGTGAGAAGACTTGTATTTTCATACACATTTTATTTCAAGATATATATTTTATATATCCTGTAGTTGTAAAAACATTCCTTGAATCCTGTGGGTTTTGAGGCGGGGCCTCAGTCTGCTCTGGTTGGTCGGTTCACACAAGCCTGATAACCGGTTTGCCTGCAGACTACTAAACTGGATTGCTGTTACTGAACTTTTGTGCCTAGAACTCTAGTGGTGAACTGGTTGTCGTAGCTTACTGCGCTCAACATTGTTTAGCAACACTGTTAGCCTGAAAAGCTTTATACCACGATGTTTCTCCAGCAAAACAACAACTTCAAAGGCTTCATAAAGCTTATCAGCACTCTCTGAACGCACATTTTGCACTCGAGTGGAGATGAACCTGAACTGAAAACAACCTTCATAACCACAAGGACGAGACAAACTAACAACCGCTCAAGCTGTTTGTAGCGACAGTTTGCTGCATTCACCATGAACATAACCACAACAACTGCTTCCAAACGAAAAACATCAACACAACACAATCAGATCGTTATTAGTGGTCTGCTGGGCAGTGAGGCCGAGGGCCCTGTAACAGCTTTATAATGATCTCTGCATGGTGTTATCAAGCAGGATGCTGTTGCACACAGTTGCAAGATATTGAATTCCTGCAATTTTTTTATTTTGTTTTATCACAGAGTTCAACATTATCTTCAAGCAAAGGCATCGCGCCCATACACACTGAACTCGCGAGTGAGATCGGCATGGACAGATGAGGGCAGAGACCGGAGCCGCTTTGGTGGCGTCAGGCGAGCTTTTACCGTGGCCCTGAGCATGTCCCTAGCCAGGCCGAGGCCCAACTAAACACGTACACTTTGTGTACGATTCTACCATACCATAGGTGTGTAACAACAGGGGCCTGTAAGTTGGCGGGATGGCACAAGGGCTCGTAGGATACTACTACCAATACCAGCAGCTGATCAAAGGCCTGACTACTGCCATTCATAGAAAACACTGCTTACAGCTCCGATGGACAGCACTCGGGCATTTGCCATTGAAGATAGCTGAAGTCCGGTCAAGTTAACCTTTAACTTACAATGACAACACCAGGTTTGCCTGGCAGACCACTAACAACTGGATTACTGTCACTGAACTTTTATCCCTAAACAGCTCTATACAACGAGGCCTCCAAAACAACATGTCTCCGCTCAGTTCTGATGGTGTTGTAGCACTTAATTCACTGCACTTCTACCACGAATAAGAACGCCAATGTTAACACCAAGCTCTGCTCAACATAGTTTATACACTCAAAGGACGTAGACAAACTTACAACTGCTCAAGCAAAACCTTACACAGGCTGACAGAAATTAACATGTCTCCGGTCATTCTGCTGGTGTTTGGAGCTCAGTTTGCTGCATCTCTACCATGATATGAGACCACAAGAACCGCTTCTAACCAAAAACTTCACTACCGCACAGTTGCACGTCAGAAACTGAATACGATCCTTATTAGTGGCCTGCTGGGCGAATAGGCCGAGGCTTATGTTATGTTGAATCTACATAAATGAAGCTGTCCATTTAAAATGTAAGTCTTGCTCAAAACCCACAGTTCAAAGGAAGAGGAGTCATTTAAACAGGTTTTGTTTTACTGAGAGGAATATTAACAAGTCTGGTTACAGTGCCTAAATGCATTTATTTGATCTAATTCATAATATTTAACGTGTATACACTGAGAGCACAACATTAGAACCAGTGACAGGTGAAATAAATAACATGGATCATTGTTGTTCCAATGTCATGTTCTGGCTGTGAAGCCATGAGTCCTAGCATTCATGTGGATGTCTCTTTGACAGACATCAGTCACCCAAACACAGCTGCAGACCGAGTACACCCCCTCATGGCAGCAGCACTCCTTGATGGCAGTGCGCCCCCAGCAGGACAATGTGCCTGCAACGCTGCAAAACTGCTCAGGAACGACCCGAGGAACGTGGGAAAGAGCTCAAGGTGTCAACCTGGCCTCCAGATCCCCCAGATCACAATCCAGCTGAGCTTCCACTGGATGCAGTCAGAGCCAAGAACGATCCGCGGGGGCCCCAACGTGGATGGGAGTTGGCTCTGGCACATCCCATAGATGCTCAGCTGGACTGGGATCTGGAGAATGAGGAGGCCAGTTTGACACCTTGGGTTCTTTGCCATGAGGGGGTGTAGTTGGTCTGAACGGTGTTTGGGTGGGTGGTGTTTGTCAAAGAGGCTCCACAGAAATGACGAACTCAGTTTCCCAGCAGAACATTTGATTGTAACAAGATGATCAATGTTCACTTCACTTGTCAGTTGTTTTAATATTGGCTGAACAGTGGAGATATACATTTAATAAAATATGATTATATCATTTATATTATATAAAATGAGATCAATAAATGCAGCGTTCTAAACAGACATGCTGTTTATATTTCCTCTCAGTAACAAAAACCATTTAAAATACTACTAAATTTAAAGACTAGTGTCCTAACAGAGATGCTATAGTGGCAGTGGCTTCTACCAACCCAACTCCAACTGTCGGTATTCAACGACCTGTGACCTGAGACTCGACTATCTCTCTAGAATCATTTACTGATTTTAGAGTATTAATGAACTGACAAATCTCACCTTTTCTGCCTTTAACCTTTGCACCTCCTATTGCACTGACCTTGTTGGACCAGGTGTCTCTCCTCTCCGGGTCTGATCACCATACAGGTCAGAGCTGTCCACCTGAGCTGAAGACAAGTCCCACTGTTCATCCCTGGGATGAGGAAGTACTTTAATATAAACATGATGACTACATGCATATGTTGTGTGTGTTTGCGTATATATTCTAATTATAGC